>NC_034009.1:26086339-26182556 GCF_000346465.2 Prunus persica
GAGGAATATGAAGAAGAGGATAAATAAGGAAGAAAGATAGGTAGAAAGAGGTAGAAAGGATGAGGGAGGAAGACATTTAATTGCATTCTGTGGTCCAAGAGATCGGGACTGTTAATGTTATACTGTAATTCTAAATTGTTAATGTGGACAATATGGTCATGAAAAATGTGTATTTAATGTTGGCTCATTTTTCCAAACTTACCCGAGGGGAAGGGGAGCTTCCCTTTCTCCCTACCTTCCCATGTTCAAGGCAACGATGTCCCATGTTTGGACTTACCAAACATGGGAAAGCAATTAATTTCCCATCCTCAAATCTCATTTTTCATGAACTAAACGGAGCCTAACCTTATTTTTTAAACCCCATCCCTTTAACTAATGACATGTATCACTTTCCTTACATTTAAAACGATGTCATTAATATATCCCACAATTTAATTTTTGTTTTGCAAGTTTCCCCAACCGGGTAAACTTTTTTGGTCTTAATTGTGTTATGTGCCACCAATGATGATGCATGTGGCACGTGCTAATTGATCTCGATATATATATATATATATATATATATTTTTGGGTCAAAGAGCTCGAGACTAATTAAGAAGCCTATGTTCAATCCTTGATGCCATTTCAATAAAATATAATTGAGAAATGGGGGAAAACTCAAGTACCGATCTCCATTAAGGGAAAAAAAAAAGTTTCCTACATTTGTTTTGATAATGCCATTTTCCTTTGTGTGTAGTACAAAGAATTATTACTTAATGGCCATTGCTGATAGAATTAATAGTTGATAATCTCTCCAAGAACTGGTTAAACACCTCTTCATTGCTGAGCAAGCTGACCCTAACATACTTCTGAGCAACCCCAAAGCGGCTCCCTGTTCTTCCCTGTACCTTTATGCATCCTCGTAAAACCTTCTGTGAGTCTATCTCCTCCTCCTCCTCCTTGGCCTCCAACCATGCAAATCCTGTATGCAAAAAACATTTATTATTAGAAAAAGGTTCAATCTTAATCATCCTCCACCTATTTATGTTTTAATTAACTTAATCTTAATCATCATCATTACCTGGATATGGTTCAATCAACTCTCCAGAGAAAAGGCAGTACCGTTTGGGGTACTTGGGCAGACTGAAAACTTGATTGCGATCAACCACTTGCCTCAGCCTCTCCCATCTCTCAGCCATGACTCGGCGGGTGTGCTCAAAAAAGAGCTCATCAGATTTGAAGTTCTTATAGTCATCACAAATCACTCCCATTATCTTTGCAGCTCGTTGCTGGGAATCTTTGGACACACCAAGTGTACTCATCTCTATGAATTTAGACATCTTTCTAGCAACTTCTTTGTCCTTAACAACAGCCCATCTGATCAAACGAAAAAAAAAAACACAAACCCAAGTTGAAAAAATTAATACATGCAATTTTCAAGTGGATTAAATAGTACAGACTGATCATTTTACCCAATGCGTGAGCCAGCATGCCCTGTGCTTTTGGAAAATGTGAAGGTCATAATGTCATGATCAGCAGGACGAATAATTGGTGTGTACTGTGGCCAGTAGTAGGCAAGGTCATGAATGAGCTTCCCTTCATCACCTCTGTTTTTCACGACGGCCTCCCGGAGAGTGCCGTCGGGGTTATTTGGGGAGTTGACCACCTCAATGTAAGGTCCAGTTCCATTCTTATCAAACTCATAAGCATCACCTGCCCATTTGTATAGCCCTGAACGGAGGTAGTCCGTCTCCTCTGGATATGCCTGCAAGCAGCAAAACAATTCGTCTTTTGTTTTTGACACAACTTGAGTTCGAATCAAAAGGAAAAAGAAGTAATAACACAGAATCTAGGGTTGACCTGGAGGAGGTGGCTACTAATAAACTAGACATGCCCATGTTACTATGTTTAATTGCCAAGGATTCAAAACACAGTTATACGTGCATATGTTTGTTGCATGTTCCCAAACATGATTATGTTTCCCAAAAGACATCTATGTTTGCCTCTTTGTCGCATCTCCCATGCAAACATCTGCATGTTCCACAACACTTTTCTCGTATAATAATGTCACCCACAACTCACAAACTCAGATAACATGTTTATATTGTCAGACTCTAAATTTGATTAACCACAGCTTATAGCTCGACAGCAAAAGGCTTGATGGTCTCATTTTAATGGGGCCTTGAACATAGCTAACACAAGCGCTGAAACCACGCTTGATTTTATATCATTTATATAAGAAGTGAAGCTGAAGCAGCATTCTATTGATGAGCTTGTTCAGTTGACTTGAGAAAAGAAAGCCTACATGATCAAGATCTGTATATTGACCAAGAAACCCAAGCAATCAACTGCTATGATGAAATATGAATGAGTAGGAGGCTTACCGAGTAGTAAGGGGAAGCAGACACAACGCTGACGGGCTCAGGACCACCAGGGGAAGTGAGAGCATACAACGCAGCCTGATAAAGCTGGGTGGAGCCTGTCCCCACTACAATATACCGATCATCCACCACTGCATTTCCAACCACACGATGAAGCCTCCTAACTGCCTCCTGAAATTCTGGCTCCATAAACCAGCAGATGGTGGTGAAGTCGCTGATATAGCTCATCAGTTGGCTCCCAGAGATCACCATCGTGCACTTGTCCTCCATCTTGCTCCAGTATGATTGGAACACTGATGGGTCACCCCTGTCATCATCAAATCCAAAACACCAACATTAACGATTAATCTCATGCATGTTCAATTGTTGATCACACAGTTTAACTAAACCCACTTGATGGATTTGATTAAGGATACAAAACCCACAATTATAGTTACTTAATTTTTGCAAGAAAGATGGCAGCATTGGTAAGCAAAGAAAAGGAAGGCTGGCTAGAGAGAGGAGAGATCTTACTGTTCAAGATTGAGGACACGGTCAGATGAGCAAGTAGGGCTTCTGGTGCCATTGCCATTGGCAGAGGGCAAAGAGCCTTTGTTAATGGAAGCAGAGCTCTCTGTGCCGCACATTTTTCTTCTTCTCTGTTTCTCTAACAACACACTTAATTATTGTTGTCCAAGTTTTTGGTGTTGCTCTCTCTCTCCCTCTCCTCGTCTGTGTTTCTCTTCACATATAAGAAGAAAATGTGAACACCTTCGGGCATCGGGAAACATGTTGAGAGAGGTTGATGCATGCACCCTAATTCATTTTTGTTTTGTGTCATGGTTGGTAATATAAAATCTGATCATCATATCAAGCAGGCGTTCCTTCCTTTCGTAACTCATGGAAATCTCAATAATAACTATGACGGGATATTGATTACCTAAGCAGGCGTTCGTTCCTTTTTTTAACAATTATAACACCAGGCAACATAAAGTTGAGTTCAAATTGATCTCTATTATGTTTTTGTATACACATTTTTGGTAATTATTTTGGAGATTTTAACAATTATGGGAATTACTTTGAAGATTTTTATTGAAATATGTTATTAAACAAATGTCTTGGAAATATGTTGATAATCAATTAGATGCAAAGCAATCGAGAAAGAATTTTACAAGAGTTGATGCTTGGGGTTGGTCATGTTTGGGGTTTGTCTAGTACCTCTTTTTTTTCTTCTTTTTTTTAATACATCAAGAACCCTATTTTTCATGAACTATCGAGTAGCACTATTAGGTTATTTAGAAATTTAAATAATAAATTTAAAAAATTAAAGATAATCTGGTAATTAGACATTATCCTAACTCAAAATTACTCTTATCCAAACACCTCAAGTTTCTTTTGATCTCCTATCATGTTTAATCATGCCACTTTCTTTTTGAAGGGCAATTTTCTATTGTGTTTCCTTTGTGCGTAAAAAGAGTCGTGAGCAACTTAGGAGTCGTACACTTTCTTTTTTCTTTCCGCTTTTTGTCAAACAGTAGAGTAGGTGGGTTTCATGAGTTAAGGTTTTTCCCCTCCCCCCTAAGTCCTTAGGCCATTTCCAGTCATAGAGTTAAATGTAGTCCATGGCTATAAATTTAGCACTCCAAAATATTAATTTTTTAAAGAATAGTGTATGACTAAATTTTTCTATCTTCAGCCATGCAGAGCTATATTTTAGGGTCCTTCATATTTTATTATTTTGAGAAAAACTACAGTACAACACTCATACATTCCACTACTATGTATTGTTTAATTTAATTAAACTACTATTTAGAGACAATATTCCACTACGCTATCTTCGGGGACTTATAAAAGCCTTGCAAAGATGTTCATCTTCCACTCGTGACCAATTTCGTCCCTTTGAAGTCCAGGACATTTTTCTAACAATGTGAATTACAAAATAAGTAAAGAGAATAAATTTGTAGGAAATGTTTGGATGAAATGAGTGTGAAAAATATTTGACAAAAAGAAAGAGTGTGGAAAGTTGCAGAGAATGTGATATAATTTGTAAGAAATGTGGAACGAAAAAAGGTAATGTTTCAAATCCAATTATATATTTTTTTTTAAACAAAATGAATTTAAATACATTTTAAAAACTAAAGGCTAGCTGACGTCGGCGCGCTTTTAATATTAGCCTTTGGATCTGCAGTTGCACAAGATGTTCCTTGCTCACGCTCACTCGTGATATTATCTCTTCTCGGAAAATACATGCGCTAGGCCCACACAAAAATTTGGCATGGGCTATTGTTGGGGTACAAGTGGCTTAGTTGAAGAGCTAAAGGGCTAAATGTGGCCCACCAAATTTGGCCAATTTTTTTTTTAGCCCATAGCTGGAGATGAGTTTTGCATTATTTTAGGACTATATTTGGCATATGGCTCATGGCTAGAGATGACCTTAGAAATCATTTTACAATAGAATAAATTTTGAAGATAAGGTGGATGAGAAAATAGGATAAGGGTGGAAATAGCAGTACTCGTTTTTTAATAGAAAAGTTTTCTTGGGTCCATTTTAATCGAAAATGAAGTTGTGGAGGCTTAAGATATAGATTAATGGTAAATTGAATCTAGTTTAATGACTTAGGGCTCGTTTGAGAGTAATTTTGAAAGGGCTAGAATCACTTATGGGGAGTAATTCTGGGAAGAGCAAGATTCAGTATTAGAAGAGATTCACATAACAAGAATAAGAATACTGGTCAAATAATTTCAAGAGTATTTGTTTGTTGCAAGGAGGGTTTTTGACTGAAAGATAAGCGAGATTATTTAACTAAAAGTTCTCGGGCAGAAACAAGGACGGGTTGTAATGCTAAAATGAGCATTAAGTTGAATAAATCTAATGGTAAGTATTGGGTTAGCCATTTTACGGAAAACCACAATCATCCTCTTGTAAGATAAGAATGCACTAATATGTTACCGGCTCATAGAAGAATATCTGCTTCATAAGCTATTGAAGTAGATTTGACAGAAGAATATGGGATTCCACTTAGGCAGGCATATGAGTTAATGGGTAGGCAAGTTTATGAAAGAGAATCTCTTAGATATATCAAACAAGATCAAAAAAATTACCTTCGGACGAAGAGGCAAAGAAAATTGGCATATGGAGAAGCAGGAAGCTTATTAAAGTATTTTCAGAATGAAGCATTGGAAAACCCCTCTTTTTTTTATGCTGTGCAAGTAGATTGTGATGAATAATTACGAATATATTTTGGGCTGATGCGAAGATGATTGTTGATTATGGTCAATTTGGTGATTTTGTGTGTTTTGACACCAGGTACAAAACTACTGAAGCAAATCGTCCATTCAGAATGTTTGTGAGATTTAATCATCATCGTGAGATTGCCATTTTTGGGGCAGTATTGTTGTATGATGAGAATGCTAATTCATTTATATGGTTGTTTGAAACATTTTTAGAGGCCATGCCCAAGAAGGCCCCGGAAACCTTATTTACTGATCAAGATGTTGCGATGGCTAAGGCTTGTGCACATGTGATACGTAATACATATCACATGCTTTGCACATGGCACATAATGCAAAATGCCATGAAACGTGTAAACAGTTTATTTAGGTACATAGGTGGAGTTAGGAGCGTTTCTTTATTTGATGGGAAGATTATAAATCTTTTGTCTTTTTAATGGAGATTATAAATACTTCTTCGATTCTATTTCCTACATCCTTTCTTTTCTTTTCTCTTTAGCATTTTAGTTAGCTAGATGATGGCATGATGGTTTATGCAAGGAGAATGAAGTTGCATATGGAGAATAAAAGTAAAGCAGATCATGACAGAGAAAATCAAAGCAAAAAATTTGAATCCTATTATATTAGGGCACATCTAGAATCACACGAGCCCTTAATGTCTTACAAAAGTGAAGGGACATAGATTTGATCGCATGTAACTTGTAAGTAGCAAAATTGATGGAAATTACAAAATACAAAGGTAAAGCTTTGAGCCAAAGACAATTATCGTTGACATATATTCATGCTTCACAAGAAACAAAAACCATCTGACTCTTTTAGTTTGTACTAGGGGTGGGCACTCAAACCGGCGAACCGAAAATCCGAGCCGAACCACACCGAACCAAATCGGAAAACAATCAAGTTGACCAAAAAGTCAACAACCGGTCAAAAACCAAACCGGACCGGTTTGGATCAGTTTCGAATCCAGTTCTATGTCTTCAAAAATTAGACCGGGCCGAACCGAACCGATCAAATTAAAAAAATATAATTTCAATATATATTTATATTTAATGCTATATTTTTAATTTCACTAAAAAAATCCTAATATATATCCAAGTTCAATTTCGAAATATATATCTTTTCTAACTTTAATATTTATTTTTATATGAAATTGAATAATTTGTTAATTTTCAAGTAAAAAAATAATATTTTCAGTTGAGAATTGTATTAAAAAATAATTTTTATAATCCGGTTCAAAACTGAACCAGACAGTTTTTGAATTTTTTTTATTAAAACCGAACCGAACAAAATTGGATGAATAGTACCGGATCAATTCTAATTTGAGGCAAAAACCGATCCAAACCGAACTATGCCCACCCCTAATTTGTACTGTCACATAAACGAATTAATGCATCATCTCTCTCTATATCAGGTCGGTTGAGCGACTCTAATTTTTTTAAGATGCAGTTGTTTTTTGGTCGGATTTTGACATGAATCTTCCATATATATACATCTGAAGTGCCCTAAGATTACTGAATTTAGATTCCTATTATTGATTGGGGTCAAACTTTTCTGGTCTTCAATTACTTTGTTTCGTTTGGTTTAAACATATATTATTGTTTCGTTTGGTTTAAACATATATTATTCAATTAGATTTCAGTTTTGTTTAAGAAATAGGCTTATTATCACAAAACATCCTTAAGGATTACGAAACTATCAGATTGCATCCTGAATTTTTTTTTTGTCATTCGTGGTCCTCAAGGTTAATATACATGATCACAAATGATCCATGTCATTAGGTTCCGTCAAAAACTCCGTTAGTTTGCTGACGTGGCATATATATATATATATATCACAAAACATTCATGAGGTTCACGCACTTATCACAAATGGTCCTTACGAAATTTTTTACTTTTTTAAATTTAAAATTCATAAAATTTTTGTTTTCTTTTTAAAATTTTATGAATTTAAATTATTTTAAAATACATATATTATATTTTAAATACATGTGACACTATATTATTGTAGATGTGGGCTCCATATATATTCCACATCAACAAACTAATGGAATTTTTAAACAATAATTTAAAATTTATAAAATTTAAAAATGAAAAAACTAAGGATTTAGGGTTCATAAATGGTCTTCAAGATTAAAATCCTTCTATAAATGGTTTTCATTTATAAATAATTTTAAAAAGAAAAACAAAATTTTATGAATTTTAAATTAAAAAAATTTAAAAAAAATCCGTAGGGACCATTTATAACCGTAAACCTCATAGATGTTTTGTGATATATATGTATGTCACGTCAGCCAATTAACGGAGTTTTTGTCGGAACCTAACGACATGGATCATTTATGATTGCACATACTAACCTTGAGAATCATGAGTGACACAAAAAAACTTTAAAAATGCAATCTAATAATTTTATAAACCTTAAAGACATTTTGTGATAATAAACTTAAGAAATATTAAGTTTGGTCCCGACACATGCATGGGGATGCATTGCATCAACAAAACATGTACCACCAATGATGATGCATGTGGCACGTGCTAATTGATGATCACATTTTGAGCTCGAAATTCTATTATTATTATTATTTGGTCAAAGATCTCGAAATTAATTTAAGAAACCCTATATATGTTCAATCCTTAGCTGCATGATTCCATTGCAATAAAATATAATTGAGAAATGGGGGCAAACTCCAGTGATATATTCAACTACGGATTACCATTAGAGAGAGAGAGAGGTGTTTATATATATATATATATATATATATATATATATATATACAGAAAGCTTTCATTGAGGGATCCCTCAAATAAGCTTATTTGAGGGACACCCCTTGTAGGCCCCACTCCGGATTGTATTTCATTAATCCAAACCGTCTATTTTGTAGATACTTATTCAAAGATCATCTCTACAAAAAATCACTTGAATCCGATATCATTTGACCACTCAATTAAATTATTGAGTACCCTAAAGGGCGTCCCTCAAATAAAATTATTTGAGGGATCCCTCAATAAAAGAGAACTGTATATATATATATATATACATATATATACACAAAAAGATGAAAAACACAAAACAAGTTTCGTATGGTTGTTTTAAGGATGAGACTTCTATTTTTGTTTTAGGGAGAGACTTTTATTTCTTGAAAAACTCGACCTACAAGATCCCACACTGTAAACCCCTGTTGGCTTGAAGTATTGGATCTCGCAGGTCTAGTTTTCAAGAAATAAAAGTCTCATCCACATAATTATGTTAGTGTGAAGAGCATTAAGAAGCTTGGGCCTAAAAGGTGTCGAAGCATTTGTATGATCCACATATGTTGGAGTTGTGAGAGGGAGGAATGGGCCAATAACTTGCATGGAGACCCTAATGTTTGCTAACTAGACCCAACAACAAATTTTCTGTTGAGATTAAAGTCCGATTTTTCACTTTGAATATAATTATAACATGTTGAGATAGCGCATGATGAGGTTTTCCTTCTTACTAAAAAAAAAAGCAGAAAAACATGTTTATCATCTAACTTTGGAAATGCCAAAGAGTTCTGATGAACAAGCTAAAGCCTCTAACATCTCTCACTACACTACACAACAAACTAGAAAATTTGTACCAGCCGGGAGGCAGGAGGGGTGGGTGGGTGGGAAAATAAAAAGGAAGAAGAAAAAAACATCTACATCAGGTGAGGGAAGGGGAAGAAAGGGTACGGGTGCTAATTCAATAGCTTGCTTTGTGATTCTAGATTCTAGTTGTAGTATACTGCGTGAGAGTAAAGGGATGCTGCTGAACTAATGGTGAGTTTCGTTTGGTAAAGTCTGTGGAGTTTTTCTAAATACATGCTTTCTGCATCGTTCAAAAATGCTGTCATATATCAGATCAAATTGAACTCCTGCTCTCTCTCTATTCACAATGAAGAATATGTGATCAGCTTCCACAATCTTGTAGTACCTGCATTAATTAATCAATGCGATCAGCTTCCAACTTATCTTTTTCCTCACAGAGAAACAAGGAAGAATAGGTAGGGATGCTCAAACAAGAGGAATTACTAACCAGATGCCTGGTTGCAAGGGGTGGCAATCTGAATCATCTTTCATGAAACGGCTCGGGTGTTCAACTGGTATAAGAGGGTAAGTCATGGAGATGGTATTGAGAGCTCCGTCATTGTCCTGCCAATCCTCATCCCTGCACATACATTATTCACACAAGGCTTGAGTAACCACATGCAAAATATGGATTGTGGTGAAACTACTGATGCTTAGAAAACCAAAGCATAATATGCACTTAAAAACACACCTGTAGCCTTTATATGGGGAAGAGACATCAGGAGGGTGACGCCATTGGCTCATCTGCAATACTCTAATGAAGAGCAAGGGGTGAATTCCAAATATGCTAGACGGTACTGTGACACCCAATATCTTCTTTGTGCGCTTAGTGGCATAGCTGAAGTAGTATGTGTTGGGAAAGGAATGCAGATGGCTGTTGAGCCTTAAAGACCCTTGAATTGTAAGGTCCGGGAGGATCCAATCATCGGATGCGAACGGGCCTGAGTTTCCCAACAGGCAATCAACAAGACCCCAAACACCCACTTTCTTCCATGAGATGTGAAAGTGATCAAACCCAAAGTTGTAATAAGCCTTCAGCCAGGGAATGTCAAGCCAATCATAAATGATCACTCCTATGCGGCATAACTGCAGCAGACATATAGGTTTCATGGTTCTTCCATCTTCTGGCCTGAGACATACGGAAACCACAGTAAGTATTTTAGCACTCAAAAGTCTTTCTGTTGAATAACAAAAGTTTATTTTTTTAAAATCCGAAAATATCAAGTACAATTTCACAATTCAACTTTTGTAGCATGTGACTGGTTGGCTTATGACACAATAAACTCCAAAGATGATGTGTGTTTGCCTCTCCAGAGTGATATAAGTTAATGTAATGTAAGTTTTTGGTGACTTCGTTTCTACTTTTCTGTTGCATATGCTATTATGGCTTATTATAGACATAAAACAAAGAGACAAAAAATATGAGGTCAGATAAAAGTTTCTATCTACTTTGGTCTTTTGGCCAGCCAAGTGTCTTATCACGCATTGCATCCGTCACAGTTAAAATTTGCAATAATTTAGCTACAAAGTTTTGAACATCTAGAATAAGCTCAAATGAAACTCACTGCATCCCATCCAAGTAGGTTCTTGTTGTCCCATTGAATGCTCCCGACAATGATGTTAAGCTTAATACCCAATTCTCATTGGTGCTCTCATACCCCTTGAAAGCCTGAAAACAAAAGGCAACATTTCAGTCAAAATTCAAAACTACTGTCTAAACCAATTTCATAGCTTCTTCATTAATTTGGTGATGCAATTTGGACTAACCTTATCAGCAAGCATTTGCTGCAACACACGAACGACCTGTGCTCCGGCGGAATGCCCAACAAAGTGAATAGGATGATCCTCATCCCATTCAGGGTAGTGCCCTGCATCCCAGTTACAACAAACCATGAGAAACTTGCTATGACTATGAGGCTTACAACACAAACAATTTTTATCACAGAAGGGATAAAAATGAATGGGGAAAGCCAGAACCTTGTTCATAAAGACGACCGAACTGTGAATGCCCACAAGCCTTGCTGTGTTCTTCACCATAATCGACTCTCCCACCCTTCAAATAATAGAACAATTCACGAGCCCTGAAACCCCAAAACCCCCATAAAACCTTGTTAGCTCCAAAGGGTACAAAACAAAAACAGCTAATATTGGATAAAAGAAAAGCTATGGATGAATTTCAAAGGAAAAGGCTTTGAGGCTCCGAGCACAAACCTATCATAAATGCTGGTTAGAGATCCCAAATCAGGCACGAGAACCCTTTCGTCTTTCTTCTCTGCCCCGGCGAAATACGATAAAGCTCCCAATCTCTGAAAAACAGAGGAAATGAAAAACCCAGTTACACAAAAAGGGAACAAAATCGATTAGAAAACCCAAAATGCTCTACTTGGTTAAGGAATCAGAACTCATTTCAGAAAAAAAGCAACATACCCCTTTGCCAAATCCAAATATTCCATGAACCAAAACTATAGGAGGTAGAATTTCATTGGTTGATGTGTCTCTAGGCACCACCTCCTCTTTCACCTCAATGTTCATGTTAGGCTTAGAGAGCAATTCATTCAAAGCCTGCGATAGATCACCAGCCACAGCTGTGCTGAATATGTAAAACCCATATAGCATATGAACGATACTGCTCACAATCAGCTCCGAAAACTGCAGTGCAGCTATCCATAATCTAATCATTTTGTCCAAACTGGAAAACATTTATCCGTTTTTGCTGCTTCTTCTTGTTCCTCCCAAAAACAGAGCCTTCTTCTTCTCCAACCCAGAAAACAAAAACAACCAAGAAGGCTCCTTCTTCTGCAGAATGAAAGCCTCAAGCTTTTTTAAATAGCTTGAAGCCCCCTTCTATGAAAAATCAATAGAAGGGGAAAAATCCCAAAACAAAGTCTATGAAACTCCGCGGGTCTTTGTTTTGTTATCCAACGAATGGGAAAAAAGAAAATGAAAGACAGGAAAGGACTAATTTTTCTATGCTTGAGGCTTGGGAAAAATGGGTTTTGGCTTCCTTCCCCTTGCCAAATTGCCACCACAATTCTCTCGTTTCCCAACTATATTCGTCTCACGCGAGTCACAAGACCCACAACCAATCAAAAAGCCTTACTGTTTCATTCCTTATTTTGTCGTTTGGAGGCAGACAGCAAGAGAGGCCAGAAAAAGCAAAAGCTTGTAGGGAGAGAAGAGAGAGAGGCCTTCTTTGGTTTGGACTGGTGCAACGTGTCCTAGAGAAACTCGCTCCAAGAAATTATAAAAATCCAGGTGGAGCCCTCTAAGTGGACAGCAACATTTGCTCCTCTGATATAGCTATAAATAAATAAAATAGGTAATATCTAATAATAAAGATTCTGATTTATATAGATAAGGTCTTTTGTTCTAACTTACCCTACAATTATATACAACAAATTTCTAGGCGTTTTTATTGAGGTCCAAGTGTGACTGTGTATGTGTTTGCGCTGGAGCTAAAAGCCAGATAAGAAATGAGAAGCCTTCTTTTTTTTTTGGGGTACAGATTAGAAGCACTATTTATCTCACTCCCAAAGTTGAAAAGGTGCCCCTCTCTCTCTCTCTCTCTCTCTCTTCTCAGGGGACCAACTATAAACCGTATAATCTAGTAATATATTCAATATCCAAAAGAGACCCTTCCTTTGAATCAACGCGCTTTCAAAACGTGAGGTGGATGACACATGAGAAACTTGTTTCATATTGATCTAGATGGTTCTATTAGTATTTATGAGGGCCTAGAGTATGGGCATTTGGGCAACCACTTTTTGCAGCAAAGGATATTGATTGATTGAAGGATTCAATTTGGTGTCGACTATTTATAATTATTGTTGCCCACGCACGTACACAACTGCTAGCAACTAACTTCTCTTGCCATCACTACTTCTTATTGACTTGCCTAGTCTTCACCAGAAAATAATCAATGATGATGTTATTGCATGCATGCATTTATTAACATATTTTTTTATTGCACAAAATTAAGTGTCGAATTCATAAAATTTTCTTTTGAGGCAAAATTAAACTTACTATGCAAGAAACTAAGATGATATATGTTACGGAATAATTGGGACGTATCTTGCACGTCTTATTTAAACGTGGTGGGGTTTTCGAAAGAGTAAAGTAATGGGTTGGTGCACATGCAAATTCAGTGTTGGCTATGACTGTATTTTAGATAAATAAATAAACCAAGTTGGGCCCTGCGGCCAGCAGAGCAGACGTGAGAGACGTTGGTGGTGGGCGATGAGCCATCTGTCACACTCGCGCTGTTGTTTGTTGTCCAAAAGTTGGCCAATTTGGACCATTTGAAGCATACGCCACCAAAACTTGCTCAACTCCTTGTGAATTCTGATTTGGTTTGTTTATCGACCGATTATCAGTTAATATCGTTCTTCACATATCATCAATCAAATAATTAAAATCATTTTTAAAGTTTCGCTTTCATTGAATACATCTGGTGGGAGGTAGGGAACTCCCATCCATCACTAAACTTCCTATTAATGGCATTGGCTATTGTTTGTTTGGTTAGATAACCCAAAAAGATATTAGTCTAATTTCGTGTTTGGCAGTTAAACTAAAATTTTGGATCGGATTTTTTAAAACGAAAAAAATTCATTATCACAACACACAACCCCCAACCCCCCAACCCACCTTCTTTCTTTCTTTTTTTTTCTTTTTTTTTTTTAGGAGGAGCGATTTCACTGAGAGCAAAACAATAGAGTTACATATTATCCTCCACCAAAACATCATACACAGTAACAGGGGGATCCTGAAACCAAGATGATGTTTTTGGTAAGGTGATAGCCAAACGAGCTAAGCGATGCGCTACTCGATTAGTTTCTCTAAAGACAAAATGAATAAAAGTATCCTCTAGCTGGGAAAGTAAAAATCTACAATCTGAGAATAAGAAACTTAGCGCGGATTTATCCTCCTGCTCAGCTAAGACAGCTCGTATCACGCCTTGTGCATCTCTTTCAATCAGTTTAAGGCCGGATCAAGTTCATGGGAGAAAAGGAGGGCCTCACGTAAAGTAACAGCTTCGGCATGTTTAGGAGAAGAAACATAACTGAATTTGCACGCACAAGTAGCCACAAAACACCCCGCAGAGTTTCGAGCAATAATTCCTCCACCACCAACGCCAATCTGCACATTGAGAGCTCCATCTATATTGATCTTGATCGCACCAAAAGGGGGTTTTTGCCATTTCCCCTGAGCTCGTGAGAGCGTCGACTTTAGAGAAGTCTGGTGATCCTTAAATTCATGCAACAACCAAACTGCTCCATCAACCATTTCACATGGACTTCGACGTTTTGTCGTCCATACGACCGTATTCCACTCATTCCAGAGATTCCACAACAGCATAAAGAGGAGTTCAACTTTTTAGCTTTCCCCACCTAACAGATTATGTTCTAGCCATCCATTGAGGCCTCATGTATCACGATCAAGCCATTCGGTCCTTAAAGGGCTGCTTAGCCAGATTAAAGCCGTGAAAGAGCAATCCAGTAAAACATGATGTAATGTCTCCACCCGGGCTTTGCACAACACACAACCACCTAAATTCCATTGGACTTCCTTGCTGAGCAGCCATTCTCTAGTTGGGAGAATATTATGGAGAACCCGCCAGACAAAAACCTTAACCTTTGGTGGAACACATACTTGCCAAAGCCGAGACCATGCCTGAGTTGGACCTGGGCAAAGCCGACCTGCTTAACATATTCATGGCACCGCGCGAAGTTGGACCTGGCCTACTTGGACGTTTTCCACCATATACTCTATCTTGGGTTGTAATCCTCTAAATTATGGGGCTGTGATTAAACGGATCGTCATTGACGATATCAATGGGCTCGGGCCCAGAAGTGGGTGCAGCAGTTAAGGCCTGTACACAATGACCGCCCAAATCTGTCTCCCTAATTAATGGCCGCAGTGCCAATGACATCATCTCCGGGATTGTCTTGTTCAATTAAGGCGAGATTTGGACCCACAAGATCATCTTCCAAATCAACCACAGAATCTGGCGGGCATTTAGATCTGGAATATATGTCTCCGATTTTGTTTCCTCTTCTGAGATGTCATCTGCCACATGAATTTCCCTGTCGAGGTCATAGGCAATTAATGCATGATTCTCATGCCTAATAGGTTCTACCATGTTAGGCCACACTCTTCTTGTGCTGGCTCATCGTTTGCCTCCGTCTCCCCATCATCCACCTCCATCGGCGCACGCATCGACCACTCTTCCGAGGAAGGCAAACCGAAGCACCGCCTTTTGGGTTTGTGATAATTGGGCCCGAGAACATCACGATGAAACCACAACCCATATAGTTTATCACTGTCGTCCCTCTCCTTTCCCGTGTAAAGGCCACAATCTTTCTCGCCATGATCCAGCATGCCACACAGGTAGCGTGTGATTGGCAGTTTCTCATAACGGAGCTGAACCCATTCCACCATCCCACTAGCATCCGGCAATCGCACTGCCAACCAACGTCTTAGGGGCCTGCCAACATCCAGGAGGACCCTAATGCATAAGTAGATGCCGAGACATTCACCGCGCCTGCTCTGGTCAGTCACAACATAGGTCCCGAGCGCATCGCTAATCAGTTTCCCCATAGCTCGGGTCATAAATACTAAGGGAAGACCTTTTACTTGCACCCAAAACTTCTGATTACGTAAAGGTATAATGAGTGGATCAAGTAATCTATTAGCTGCAGCCATGATCAGTAATGAATGGTTGAATGTCCAAGGTCCGCCCCTCATGATGGTGTCGCGTGCCGCCTTGGTCTGAAACGAGAACACGAACTTGTCCTCCTCTATATCGATAATTTGGACTTGTGCCGTAAGTCACCAAAGTGACGCCATCGTGCGTTTGAAAGCCTCCTTATTGTATGGTTTCCGTGCGAGTAGTTTGCCCACAAGCAAAAACTTTGAGGTTAGCAAATTTTTTACCTCATGTTGCTCCACCAGTTCAGCCTGTTCCTCATCGGTTAAGGCAAAACGGACTGCAAACCGAGTCATCACATCGTCCATATAGCCAAGAAGGGTCTTGAGAAACCAAAGCCCCCACCGAAACCCGGTGCCAAGTCCGTGAAAGAACCATTGTCTGCTTCCCCTGATCATACACCGCCACCACAGTGTAGAACGTGGGTGGGTGATAACCGTCGTCGTCCGCCGCGATAAACTATCACTCTCCTAGAAACCCTAGCAGAACCCTAGGGGTTTTAAAGAGACTTTTTACACATCTCATGTGTTTCCCATTCGAAATTCTTTGTTCATTATCCACCTTAAATCAAAGCCTTATACCGCAAAATCTAAATATGAGTAACATGACTTGAGTTCATGAGATTAGGATTTGTTGATTAAATTTTGTGTCGGCATTCGAGTGTTAGGATCTTCTGACGGTGTTTCGCTATTGTGTTCAACATTTAAATACAACTTAATTTCATTGTATACAAAGTAGATATTGTTTACTAAATCTAAATTATTGTGATAAAATTGTACAATCAATATAAAAATTCAGTTTTTAATATTTTTTTCCTCAATATAATCTCACCAACCAACCAAATTAGAGCCACGAGTTATTTATGAGTACTTGAGTGGTCCACCTTTATCGAGAGAGATTGAGCAGCTAATAATCTCTTTTTCTTTTCTTTTTTGGGTCGCAAAATTTAAAATTTGAATTACCAGAAACGGATACGGGAAAGCGACAACGGGTTTGCTTTTATGATACGCGGCCCACGTGAAAGTCCCGCGCCAAATCTGAAAGTCGGAAAGTAAAGGCCAAATGACGAGTCGCCAGAGAAGAAGAATCCACTTTATCCTAGAAACTTCTAGCGCCTCATTTACCAGGTTAATCATGTGACGCAATTCATGATTAAAAAATTGCTAATCCAATTTCCAGAACGTCGTCGTCTCGGGTCAATGATTCTAGAGAATGCAACAGTACGGCCCAAAATTGCTCCCACTTAGCCCACCACGTGGAAGGCCCAAATTACCGTCCAAGCCCCAAAATTAACTTCCCGATTCATTTTCATTTTCATGTTCAGCAAAACCCCTCTCTGTCACTCTCCTCGCTCTCGCAAAACCCTAATTTCAGAGGTCCAATGGCGCTGCAACAGTTTGGGCGCACTAAGAGCGTGACGAAGCGGTCGACTAAGTATGTGGAGCAAGCTCTGTACTTGAGGCTGTTCAAGGATGGTGGCTCCGAGGTGAGCGTTCGTCAGCAGCTCAACGAAGTCCTCAAGAGTCGCAAGCGAGTTTACAAATGGGAGGTCGGCGACACCCTCAAGAAGCTTCGCGAACGCAAGCTCTACTACCCCGCTCTCAAGGTCCGCAATTCCAAGTTCTAAATTTTTTACTGGTTATGATTTGCCACCTTTTTTGTTCTTCATAAAAGTTCCTCAAATTATGAATTTAGATAGCATTGTTTCTAGTTACTTGATTTGTAGAACTTAGGTAATTCACATATTCTGGAAAGTAGAGGTAGATTTATGCAGAGCTTATGTGATTGATTATTCTTTAATGTGTATGGTTTTCACAATTTAATAAAATGGTTGGAAGTTTCATTTGTAAATTGGATAGTATTTTTCAAGAAATGTGAGATCTTTCTCTCTGTATTGAGGTTAGAATGTAAGAATATTTGTCTAATCACCAATGTCAGCTTTCCCACGTGTGTATTTGTCAATTCTTTATATAACATTTTATTTTGTTGTAAATTATTCTCGATTGTTGCCTCTTTGAATTTATTCAGACAAGTACCTCTTGTTGGCTTTTTTACCATATTTTTCTTTTCAGAAGGCTGTATGGTATATGGGGGGAAGTAGGTTGATATTACTATAAGTTGAAGCTTAATCCTGTAACAGTTTTGTATGTTAAATGTTATGTTTCCTTGTTTTCCCTGTTTCTAATCTGAACTGGAAGAGATAGATGCTAAGTGTGTTTCACATTACAGCTCTCGGAGGCTATGGATAGAAGAGGAATGAACAAGACAGTCAGTGATCAGGCAATACATCTTGATCTTATAGCTAAAACCCGAGATATTCCTGCTGCAGAAAATTATTTCATTGATCTTCCTGAAGCAGCAAAGACCCATCACTCATATGGTGCCCTGCTCAATTGTTACTGTAAGGAAATGATGGCTGAAAAAGCTGAAGCACTCATGGAAAAGATGAAGGCACTTAACCTTTCTTTAACCTCCATGCCTTATAACAGCCTTATGACCCTTTACTCAAAAACTGGGCATCCAGAAAAGATCCCAGCCATCATTCAAGAAATGAAGGCTGGCAGTGTCATGCTTGATTCCTGTTCTTACAATGTCTGGATGCGTGCTCTTGCTGCTGTCAATGATATTTCTGGGGTTGAAAGGGTTATTGATGAGATGAAGAGGGATGGTCGAGTTTCCAGTGATTGGACCACGTATAGCAACTTAGCTTCGATTTATGTTGAGGCTGGCATGTTTGAGAAGGCAGAAAAGACACTTAATGAATTGGAGAAAAAAAATGCACGCCGAGATCTTTTGGTTTACCAATTCCTTATTACATTGTACGGTAAAACAGGGAATCTGCGTGAAGTTCATCGGGTATGGCGTTCCTTGAGGCTGGCTTTCCCTAAAACTGCAAATATAAGTTATCTGAATATGATCCAGGTTTTGGTTAACTTGAATGATCTACCAGGTGCAGAGAAATGTTTCAGGGAATGGGAATCGCGGTGCTCAACCTATGATATTCGAGTAGCAAATGTTTTGATTGGAGCTTATGCTAAAGAGGGTATGCTAGAGAAGGCTAAGGAGCTCAAGGAGCAGGCCCGTAGGAGAGGAGCCAAGCCTAATGCAAAAACTTGGGAGATCTTTCTGGATTATTATTTGGAGACGGGAGAATATCAGTTGGCTGTTGATTGTGTTGCCAATGCGACATCCATTGGTAGAGGGGATGGTGGGAAGTGGAGTCCATCACGTAAGATTGTCAAAACCTTGATGGAGCATTTTGAGCAAGAGAAGGATGTTGATGGGGCAGAAGGTTTCCTGGAGATTTTGAAGAAGTCTGTAGATTCCCTAGGGGTTGAGGTGTTTGAGTCATTGATTAGAACTTATGCTGCTGCTGGAAGAACAACCCCTTCAATGCGCGCTCGGTTGAAAATGGAGAAATTGGAGGTGGGCGAAGCCAGTAAAAAGTTGCTTGAGGCCGTATGTGTGGAATGAGTTTTGTTGACCTTCCGTATGCATTTCTTCAGAATTTCAATTTCTAGGAAACGAGTTTGAACGGTCTTGGGGGGGTTTTTGTTCCCACAATAAAATTTTCCTTTCTACACCGTAACAAGTAATCGAACGATTGTTGTTGTAATTCGATACTTGGGTTCAATTCTTAGTTTATTATGTGTTTTACAGTTCCAAAGTGGTCTTTGCGAATCAAAATGTTTAGCGGCTCAGGGGCCAATCAAACTCTAATTCCACATTCTGTTTGGACGAATGAATTGAAAATTACATAGAATTCTAAAATGACAGAAGGTAGATTGTGAAATTTTGTACGTCAAATTTTGTAAATGTCTTTATGGAAATTGTGAAATAATGCTTATTTTGGTGGAAATTAAATTCGGAAATTTAATGTCTTAATTTTCACGATTTTTTCGTGAGTCATTTAATACATTCTGCACTTAAGTTACCAAACAAAGAAATTGTCAATTTTTCCTTTTAAATTCTTAATTTTTAACTAAAATTTGAATTATTTTCTTTCATCTAAACGAAAGACCATAGATACACCGTTTGTGTTGGTGTTTGGTATGCAACTCAATGCGGTTGTCGGAGGTCTGTACTAATATTGCTGAGTTCTATGAAAAACACTTTTGGAAAAACATTTCTAGCATCAGCCCACCTTCCATAAAAGCCCAATTTACAGTCAAGTCCGAGAAGAGCCAGAACCCTATCTGAGCTCTCCTATGCTGGATTTGATTTTGACCCATCCTTACAAAAGAGAACTCTTCTACAATGAGCATTGCTGTGTGTGCATATGAGAAATACTTTCATATTCCCATTTGATTTTGCCTACTCTTTATTTCTTCTCATCTTTTATATGGTAAGTGACGTGAAAAGATGGATAGAGAGAATTGAGCAATGTAACGGAGATAAAGAAGTATTTTTCTGGTATGGATATGGCTGATGGCTAGGCCACATGTCAATCTATTGCATCAGCAACGTGTCCTTGATGTCAGTGACTGTCTGTCACCACCTGTACGGTTAGTGAGCTGATTAGATGAGAAATAGCGGAACGAAGAGCAGGCCGCACTTGGATCATCACATTCACATCATCATAGATAGATAGATAGATAGGCACTTAGATTTGATCATTTCAATCTACTTTTTTCAAAGTCAATGCGCAACACTGAGTTGTATAAAATAAAAGACCCACCTCATGTGACATCATGCCATGTTTTATTATATCGTGTTTCCACCACGCATTCTCTAGTTTAAGAAACAAGTCTTATTCATGCAAAAATAAATTTGACTATTTTTTTTGGCTTCTTTAGCTCTTTTCTTTTCTTTTTCTATGTTGTTTACGTGCTGCAGCCTGCAGCCTGCAAGGCATCATTCATTGTTATTGTTGTGGTTTAGACTCGATTTTGATTTGAAGGGGATCTTGGGTCATATGATAGTGTCGACACCCTTTTTCTTTTTTTTTTCTTTTCTTTTTTTTCTTTAATTAGATGAAGCTTAATTATGACTATTAATAAATAAAGTAAACTTTAAGAAAAAGACTGAAACCCAAATCATGTATGGAGATGGAGATAGAGGAGGCAGCAGTCTCGACAAGTTCATGTGGGAACACGAAACAAGGTGGTGACTGACTCAGAAAAATATGCTACATTGGTACTATGTCACTAATATATATATATATATATAACTTAATCTTCGGAAGGGTTCTGGTTAAGTACGTTTTTGTATTAGTTTATTGATTTAGTGTGTGTGAAACAGTGCTGTCTTTGAAGGCAAGGAAGCTCACTTATAATCTCTGGACGCAGTTTCACACAACCGGTAATTTTGGCCAACATCTCTTCTCTTTCTTAATGATGCCATTGCCATAGATAAAGCTTCAGCTTCAGCTTGACAGTTGTAACCTTGGCTACGCATGGGACACCAACTTGTAATTATCTTTCTTTAATAAAACTAATTAATGTATCTTCCTTTAAGTGGACCTACATGTTAATGTAATCATAGCCATTAAGCTTCTTCAGACAAGGTCCTGAGTTCGAGTCCTAGTATATGTGTAGTGTGTGTGAGTTTAGTATATTATTATTTCTCTAAATAAAAAAAATCCTAAAAAAAAAGTATAGCGAAAATGAAAAATGACAAACCATAGTATATTCACTTTTTTTTTCTTCCCCAAAATTTACATAAGTCACTAAAGGGTGGTATAATGAATGGATCACCTGTTAGTTGGGAGAAAAGAGAGAGAGAGAGAGAGAGAGAGGGAGAGAGAAAGGGATTAACAAGGAAGACAAATACAAGAATACCCCAAACTTAATTGCCGATGGATTAACCCAAATCACCCAAGAAAAATTTAAAAAAAAGGAAGGAAAAATTGAATATTATGTAAATATATAAAACCCTAGCTCTATACCTTTTTTCCCTTAGGGACACCTCACATTTCTTCCAGGACCACCATAGTAAAAATAATTCCCCCAAAAGTTATTAATCCCTCCTTGTATGTCGTAGCAATTTGGATGATCAGCCAAAACTTTAAGGTTCGATAATGGGATTAAGCTATTGTCCCAATCCACAACTTGCATGTTTCGAAAATAGGAAGCTTTCCCAAAACCTTCACCTGCAAAATGCCCACTTCCCATTTGTGTGGCGGTGTGAGAACCAGAAGGCCTCGAGTTCACAACTTCTCCACCAAATTGCACCATGCTTGCGTGGTTTTGAAGATGAGTGAACAAGAATGATGGCCAGTATCCAACTAGGACCCCGGACCCGAATTCCAGCCACCAATTTCCATGCTTTGGATCCTGCGTATTTATGCACAATAATCAATACACTTTTAATATTTCTTCTTCTTCACTCTGAGTGCTCATAATTTCATATATGAAAATGATTAGTTGTTTGTTAATTATACTAATTAATTACAACCCATTTGCATGGTGATTACAAAAAGCTTGTGGGAAGTGAGAATTATGGACAAAGCAATTCTTTTTGTGAAGTGAAAGGAAAGGAAAACCGAAAAAAGAAAAGCCAAGAAGCTCTTTCTCTTGTAAAAGAAGAGAATCTGGTAAAGCAGGAAAAGCACGACGAAATTACAGTCCATTATTTTGGAATTTACCAGTGTAGCAGGGCACGCCTGTAGACTAACCAGTCTTATAAGCCAATCATGATTTTATATTCTATACAATATACGTATGTATATTATTAAATATTTGTTTCTTTTTCTCTCTTTTTGTCATTTCTGGGTAAATTTTTTGTTGGCTTGTTGCAGTGTAGGCATTTTGGCTACGACTCTTACACATGGCGGACACTTCTAAATTTGTGGACGGCCTGTCACTGACCGTCAGATTTGTTGACTTTTTAACTTTTCAATGGTTGGAGGAAACTATACAAATCGCACGGTCAAGTGTCATCTATGGTGGTGATATATTATAACTAGTAAGGTGCAAATCTAAGCAGATGACATAAAATTTAGGGACAAACAAAATGCAGGTTTAAAGGTTTTTAATTAAGGTTAAGGGTAATTTACCTTCCAAATCAATAAGCTAATATCAAACTGTCCACCATTGTAGGATGAAGTTGGAGAAATTGCAGCTCCAATGGCAATTCTGCTATTGGTCTGAACAAAACCTGAACACAGCAGATTGTAGCACCCAGTCGCTTGATATGCATCCGTCTGGCAATTAATAAGAGAATCATTTTATGTTCTATAAACTAACACAATCTTATGCTTGAAGTTGAAGGCAAGGTGATTTTGGTTACTCACAGTCCAATAAGTAAAGAATCTTGGATAGTTGTCCCCATATAGCTCTGGGCTGACCTGCAGAAAAATTAAATGAATTAGCCTCCATGGTTAAAAGTACACAAGAGAAAAGAGAGGTGGTTGAGCTGTGATTACTGCTTTAAATGTGAAAATAAGTTTTGGTCTTAAATGTGTTGAATTACTGTGTCTCCATGATATTAAGCATTATACAGTAGCTTTCATCAATTCAATTATTGTTTTTATAATACTTTCTATAAAAAAAAAAATAAACTCAACCCAATTTAATTAGACTACAGTTTTTTGAATACAAGCGATAGTCTAAACTATAATAGAGAGGGGTGTTTCTCACACACACTAGTACACTACCAAGATGACATGACGGTTCGAACCTGAGACTACTAATTTGGCCTACAAGTTAAGACCCCTTTTCAAGCTTGGAAGAATAAAATAGAGAAATTTCACACTTAATTTAATTAGAGGGAACATTTAGTAATTTAGTAAATGAGATATAAACATGCCTGCCAACCAGCTTCAATGGTGTTGAGGTCATCACCAAATGAACCAGAGATGACCCACATTTGAGACAAGCTGAATTCATATTGATTGACAACGCTGGGCGCCCACACATTGATGCTAGCTTTTGCGCCATAATATTGATCTCCACTCACATACCCAACTGCATGCTGCAAGCAACCCAATAACCATAAACACAAAAACCAAAATGAGTAGTGTAAAATATTATTTACTTTGATGGGTTTATAATAATTTTTATTTTTCTAATTTGATTTTAATGTGTTTAAAGAAATTCTACAGGATAGGAAAACTTGGTGAGTGCAAGTTCCTTGAAAATTAGTGCAAGTTCCAGTAGCAAAAGCAGCCATGAAAGTCTGTAATTACTACTAATAGGATATAGAACATCAGCTGCACCACGTTTTCTATGTTGCTTTAAGAAGCAGACAAGTACGGAAATTGGAAACCCAGTTTCTCTTTAGATACTGAGAGAAACTTGTGTTTGTTTTTACGAAATTACATGTCAGTTCAAATGGGAAAAAAACAAAACCAAAAACCAAAAAAAAGGTGGTGGACAAAAGCAGTGGATCACTGACTTTGGTCTCATATAAAAAAGAAGATGGCTTAATTGAGGAAAAAAAATGGAAAATAAAAAAAAGCAGTTTGTTGTACCTACACGCTTTCATTCATTTCTTTAATTTAGTCTGATAAAGAACTAATTGACTGAAATAAATTATATGACTGCGACTCTTGGAGACAAATTCTGGGATTGGCTCTGTTACATGTTGTTCATTTTAGCACTAACCTCATGGCCATTGCTGGATGAATCTCTTCTGACATGCCTTCTCAATTTTCTTCCAAATCTTTTAACAGAGCTAGCTCTCATCATATCTTGCTCTCTTGTTCTTCTTATTGGAATTGTTCCTTCTGGGCAGAGAGTACCAGACATGGTCCATCGCTGAAAATTCTCAGTGACCATACCAGGAGGGTTTTGTCCTTTGGGTCTCTCAGGTGGATCCTGAAAATTCAAGTTCAAAGAAAAAAAGTTGTAAACTTCTAAAGACTTCCCCTTTACTTGCTCTGCTTAGAATTACAATTTCTAAGAACCCCATGAAAAATATGAATGAGCTTATAGAAGAGGTTAAGTTAATACCAATGGCTTCTGCCCTTTTAATAGAGGATGATCAAAAGCTGGTTGACGATGAGATAGAACACAATCTATGAGATCCCCATCTGGACTCTGCAGCAACAGCAAACAAGAACACGACACATTTTAAGTCAAAAACAGAGCAAAACAGAGCCAGAACCAGAGCAAAGTTTAGGAGTCAAGAAATACCTGAATTGTCTTGACAGCAGGCTTGTTGATCTTCTTCAGACGAGCCCTTATGATCTTCAGCTTTTTTAATTCTTGCTCCGGGTTGAAAGTCTGGTTGGCGGTGGGGTCGCCGCTGATTTTGGAGGCATGGGCAACTGGACATATTGAAGAAGCAACAAGAAGGAAGCAAACAAGAATGGGAATGATTGGGGAAATCTTAGACCAGCTACAAGCCATGCCTGAGAAGTTTTCTTGTTTTGTTGCTTTTGTTGAATCCATTTGTTGTTGTTGTTGTTGTGTACTTTGTTGGTATTGTCTTCTTCTGTTGTCATTCAAACAGCACCATATAATATTGCTACTGGTTTTTGTCCATGGAAACACAGCTCCCACCAAATCCAGTATCCAATACATGATGACCATTCTTCTAAGAAACCCGACTCACTCTCTCACCATTTCCAAAGCTTTTGAAACCCCAAAATATGAGAATGAGAGAAAACTTTCCTTCTATTCCTCTCTCTCCAAGACTAAAACAAGGCTTAGTTTTATGTTCTGACAAAATGAGCTTCTGGGCACGAGCTGATTAAAATATCAAGCAAATGGGTTGTGTTTTCTTAAAGTTTTGGCCATGTGGGTGTGGAGTTATAAATGCTGCTGGGTAGTGATGAAATC
Source organism: Prunus persica (assembly GCF_000346465.2). Taxonomy (NCBI): domain Eukaryota; kingdom Viridiplantae; phylum Streptophyta; class Magnoliopsida; order Rosales; family Rosaceae; genus Prunus; species Prunus persica. Next base: position 26,111,925 of record NC_034009.1, read on the forward strand.
ATGCTCAAAATTTTAAAATTGGAAAAAAGAAATAAATAAAAAAGGAGAGAGAGAGAGAGAGAGAGAGAGAGAGAGAGAGAGAGAGAGAGAGGTTGTGTAATGTGTGTTTCCAGTCTCCAATACAAAGACTGAAACTTTAGCTTTTGTGTTAATTATATAGGGGAAAACGGGACTGATTTCTGTTATTCTTTACTTCTTGCTCCAAGGAGAGAGAGAGGGATGGGAATTACACTTGAGTCTGGGTTTCCAAAGTTCTTTGCTTTGGGTGTTCCCTTTCTCACTTCCCTAGATGTTCTTTGTGTCAGCTGCTCTGTTTATATATCATGGCCATCTCCCAAATTCTAAAATTTACCATTTTAATTAGTTTTACAGTCCATAAGTTAACACATTTAATTTTCATACAGTTATTATTATTTTTGGGTATCATTAATTTTTTATATATAAACTTGCCTTCTAATTAATTGGGATTTAAATTTCATCTGAGATGAGAACCATAGCTACCTTTTCAAGCTGTCGTTTTATGGGAGTGAGCCAATTTTCTGAACCATCACTGTGTTGGGTATGCTGAGCTGGCAGTCGGCATGCGTACCTGGTTATGTGCAGTCACTGCATGCTTATACACTCACCCATGCATTTTCATGCGCATTACATTAGGGTTCCTTTGCGTTTAGGGGCTCAATCTTGATTTTGTGTTTGATTAATTATCTGCATAAATGGGTTTCTTAGTAGATTATTATTATTAATAATGTTAATAATGTTAAATATATACAGAGAGCTTTCATTGAGGGATTCCTTAAATTAGCTTATTTGAGGGACACCCTTGTAAGACTCACTCTGTATTGTATTTCACTAATTCAAATCATCTATATTTTAGATAATCATTCAAAAATCATCTCTATAAAAAATCACTTGAATACGATATCGTTTGACCACTCAATTGTGTTGTTGAAATTTTAGTACTTTTTTAAAGTACTGTGTTCATTGATTTTGTAGAATACAATTGGATGTCGAAACGTTTTCCGATTTATCTAATTTTTTGCAAAGATGATCTATGAATGTAGACTTAAAAAATAGATGGTTTCTATAGTTGGAAGAAAAACAAATCGTTGGGTATCCTAAAGGGTGTCCCTCAAATAAAGGAATCCCTCAAATAGAAGGGGCATATATATAAAGAGTTTTTTAGATCTAGGTCCAAAACGATTAGCTGTCATTGAATTTAGTCCACGTCTTTATTTTAGATATAGGTCCTATGACATTTATTACTTTTTCTGTTATGTCAATTTTACCATTTGAAGTTAATAACGAAAACACATTGAAAATATAAAGGACAAACTACATAGAACTCCCTAAACTATAGGGTCATTTTCAAGTTCATATCCAATTTTAGAGACATTTACGAGTACATACTCAAACTCCCAGAAACATTATAAATTGCCTCCTCCGTTAGTCAAACTATTAGTGAATCTGTTAAATGCTGACGTGGCGAACGTGGATTCCATTTTTTAATGACGTGGACAAAAAAGTAATAAAAATTATATACTTTTCAAAAATAATTTTAAAATGAATAATTTAAATAATTAAAAATTTTAAAAAAACCTAGAAGAACCCACCACCCTTCCCCATCGCAACCCCCCTCTCAACACCCGTCCATGGTAGCCCAAAACAAACAAAAAAAAACCCATCTTCTCTGATATCCCCCTCCCTTCTCAACCGCCATCCTCTCTCTCCTCTTGTCACCTTCTCCGATCCAATCCAACCCACAACATGAATCCCGACTAAATCCCTCAGCCATCACTAACTCCATTCCCAAACCCAGCACCTGCGCCCCATCCCAACCTCCCTCACCCCCATCCTCAGCTGCAGCTGGTACAGTCACTTAAACATACCCAACAAGCAAAATCATAAACAAACCCAACCCACGCCATGATATTCAGCACCTAAACAAACCCAACAAGGAAAATTATAATAAATAAATAAAAATCGATCTAGTTATTTTAATTTAACCAAAATTCAAGCAATCATTCTGGTTTTGGTTCCATAAAGAAAGAAAGAAGGTGGTTTGAAGAGTGAGAGAAAGAGAGAGGGTTCTGGAGGATGGGCTAGAGTCGGGTACGAATCGGGACCGTAACAATGTCTTCTCCTATCTTCAGAGAAGATGGGTTGGGTCGGATAAGATGGCTAAGGTAGAGAGAGGAACTAACCCTGTAGCATCTGGATGTCTCATCCCTTTTGAATCCCTCAAAATTTTCAGTGAGAAATGGAAAAAAAGGTTCGAAGGCAAAACTGAAACACGGGTAAGTTTCATCTCCTTCGAACTCCTCTCCAAAAAGGGTAATTTTCTCACCATCCAAACAGAACCCAGATAAGAAGCACCGTCTGAAACCCAGATCAAAATCTCGATCAATTTCTTCTCCATTTGGTTCTTGTAACTCTTCGATCAATTACTCTCACACAAAGAGTAAAGAAAATGGGGCAAGTGAAGGAGGAAGAGAAGGTTTGCAGAGAGGTTGAGAAAATTGTGAAGTCGGCTGGAGACACGGGGCGAGGGGACAGAGAAGAGGGTTTTTTTTTTTGGTTGTGGGTTTTTAGATTTTTTATAAATGTTTTTTATTTTATTTTGTTTATTTTATTTGTTATGGAGTCTACATCAGGTAAAAAAGTAAGTCTCACAAATACCACATCAGCGTTTAACAGATTAACTAACGGTTTGGCTAACGGATGGAGAAATTTGTAGGGTTTCGGAGAGTTTGAGTATGTACTCGTAAATGTCTCAAAAATTAGGTATGAACTTGAAAATGACCATATAGTTTAGGGGGTTTTATGTAGTTTGTCCAAATATAAATTTAATGCATTATTTCCTTGCAATTGAATTTCAAAATTTAACTTTTGAATTCTTTCCTAAATAAATCATGTTACCTATAAGTTAGGAACATAAATTACAAGACTACCTATAAATTAGGAACATAAATTAGAAGAATACCCATAAGTCAGATACAAAAATAGAAGAAAATTTTATGTTACCTAAAAGAAAAGTATATAAAACACTACTACACATTGTTGAAAATATGAAGAAGAAAAAAACACATATATACCTATGCAATAGGCAATAAGACAATATACCTACACCGTAAACAAATGCATTTTTTCATTTGTTCACATTTAGAGTTCGAAGGAGCATGATTGTACGAAAAAACATGATTTTTGGGATATGTTTGCTATATTTTCCTTTGTCTATTCAATGCCAAACGTTGTAAATAGCTATTTATTATGACATAAATGATCATTATCCGATTCAAGTCATAAGGAGCAACATTGGAACAAAGGACTTAGATAAAAAAGATTACATCAGAAAATATCTAAAAAGGAATGTACTGGTTCTTGGTTTAATTTTCCCTGTGCTTGTGGTACTTTGTTTCTGCATTTGGTATTTTCGGCCTTGTATTCTCTGTTTATTTTCTTCCCATTTTTGGGTCTTAATGAACTTTGATTGAACAAAAAAAAAAAAAAAAACCTCAACTCCTCAATAAGAATTTGAATCTATATCAACTTTTTTAATGTATAAATTTTGTTTTTACTTGCTGGAGAATAATATTAATCTCATATTTGACTTCTTTTGGCCTGTAATTTCATAGTTGACTTACTCAGTTAGATGATAGAGACATTGGTGTTTAATTTAAAAGTTGTTGCTAATTATCACCCTAAATAGAAGGATCCCATCCCATCCCATGTTATGGCTCTTCATTTTCTTTTTGGGTTTTTATTTTCAAGTTTATTATCCATAGCTATAATTACTGAAAACCAATACATAAAAAATAAACACAGTGACTAGCCAACTTTCACCGATTAGCTTTCAACTCTGGAATACATGATCTATATAACTGACTTTATCAACTGATCTAACTCACTCACGTATATTAATCGATATTTCTTCTTCTTACATACATATTACAATTGAAATTAACTTGTCTTGGAATTAGATTCTGTTCAAGCTGTGGAATATTTAATATTGCTATCAGTTCCTTCCAGTTGACTTGTACTATTTCATTAATATCTTATTGGAGATTAGAGTCTACTATGCAAACCAGTAGCATTAAACCAAGCATATATATGATCTAATGACATGTGCTACTAGCTAATATTATTGCAATTAATATATAATTTTTCAGTAATATATATTTAAGATCATTGTGTAGATAAGCAAGCAATATATATATATATATATATATATATTTTTGGGTATATATATACGAGATCCCTTCTTCGTTCTCTTTTTAGGGTTGTGGCAATGATGCCTGCCACTTCCTCAGCAATTCCTTTATCTTATTTTGTATTTTAAATCGAATTCTTTTTCTATATCTTATGAGAGCCCCACTTACGCTCTCACCCAACTCTATAACTTACGTATCAAATACAAAGCATCTAGGAAATGGCCCACCAAGCCGTATCATTCTCATTACATAATACAGATAAGTTGGCACAAAACAAACAATTAAAAGATTTCTTAATTAGTCAAACCAAACCCTCCTATGATCCTATCTACTAAACGATAATCTACTTTAATTTATTTTAAATTATAGAAAGGGGAATTTGAACTCAAGTGCAGAGAACATATTTTGATTTGCATTTAATCAAATATCGGCAATTACAAACTTCTTGTACGCTTTAGCATTATTATGGTAGGGTGGTTTTGGAATTTGCATAGAGAATTTTGGACCAAATTTGGTTCAATTAATAATTAATTTTAGGCCAGTCTATGGCAAAATTCCTTTAAACTTAAAGCTGATTGAAAGGCTGCTAAAGTAATGTGCAGTTGCTTTTGAAGGGGAACAAAGGCAATATTTTGAAAAGAAAAAGGTCAGGTTAATAATTATGAGTCTTAAAGGAATATATATATATATATATATATATATACAAAAATGAAAATAAAATGAAAGAGCCCCAGTCATCGAGTGATATCACCAATGCGTGTGCGTTAAAAGTATAAATGTTTCTTACTACCGTACTGCCACAGAAGAATCAAGGTAAAAATTTGGATTTGAATAGAAATTCCAGTCAATTAATTATTAATTTATTAGCAAATATGACCGTATGTTCCGTGACCATTTTATATGTGCATGCATGGGAAATAAGAAGGGGTTTGGATCCTCTTAAATATTATTGTGTCCTTTTTTATTAATACAAAATCTGCTTCAAGTAAATAAATAAATCCAACTTATATCAACAGTGTAGTACAGTACCAAATAAAAGACTGAATCCTGTAGCAAAGAAAGAAAGAAAAAAAATTAATGGTGTCTAGTCCAATGGAAAAATATATTAATTTCTAGACAATCGGTCTCAAATTCGAACATTATGACACCTTGGCTGTGTGTATGAGAAAATTCCCTCTCTAATATCGCTCCTACTAAAAAGAAGGAAAAAAAAAAAAGCTTATAGTCCCTGGTCCTTTTGGGAGGGTTGAATTAGTATTGTCGGATGAAACCATGTGATGTTAAGCATACAATAAAATTCAGTGTTTCCCTTTTCATCGACCTCAGAGAAGAAAAGCTGAAATCTGAGATAATTTAATTATAAACACAGCAGCAGCAGCTAAATGGATGAGTATATGTCCAGAGTATATATATATCAATACTCATAATAGTTGAATTTGCATAGAGAATATTTCTGCACATCCCAAAAAACTTTTGCAGTGCCATACTTTCAGAGGGCCCTTGCGGCTTATAGCTAGACCATATATTATTATCCATAACTAGTAATTTCTTCCTAAACCTCATTTTTAAATTTTAATTGGAGTTATTTATAATAAGTAGATATAATGATGGTGTCTCCACCTTGGAGCAATGATACTGGTAAGAGGCTATGAGGCATCTGGAAAAAGGAAAAGGAGAATGTTTTGGTGACAGTCACACAAACAAGGGCCACTATGTGTGCATATTATTTGACATCTCAGAATGGGAGCCAAAGTTCACCTTTTTGACATTTCAGTACTGCACTACATACTTGCATTGACTCTAGAAGAGTTGCATGACATGAATAAAGTCACTTCAACAACTTACCATTTTTCCCTTTTAAAAAAATAATAATAATCTTTTTTCCCAATTCAATGTTCAACATTAACCAATATGATTTTGTGATCTTACATGCAACAATAAAAAGTGAAATACCACTTAATTAAGAATTAGTAATTAGTTTAACAATTTCGTAACGTGGTTTTGATAATGATTTTACTTTGATTTTATGAAGTGGCATGTTGGTTTGATTCTTATTATTGTGTGTAACTATATGGTTTGCTGAAAGAATTAGTATCATTGTATATATTTCACAATGGTTTCATACAAATATATACAAGTACTGCAGTAAGAATACGAGAATTGCTAGACAACAGGAGTGATTGACAATTATACAAGTCTAGATCCTAAATCAAAGGCCTTGAATTTAAGGAAAATAATCAGCCAGATCGTGCATGGTTGTCAAGTAAGTGATCCGCTTGATTGTGTGCTTGATTAAGGGAAATTTGCAGATTTCCTTCGTGAATGATGCGGCAAAAAAAATTCTCATTAAAATTCAACCCCAGAGAAAAAGGCGGTGATAGAATTGACCAAGACCCATTGGCCTCAAAGCCATTTGAAAAATGAAAGTGACTTAGCGACAACATGACTATGAGCAGCTTCTTGACATGGATTGAGAACCCCACAAGCAACCAAAGGTGAGCTTTTTGAGTCTCGATTCCTAGAAGAAACCTTTAACAACAACAACATGAGCGGCTTAGAAATTGTGAAAGAAAATGAATTCCATTGCCACATTTTGCGGGAGTGAGTGGCCCAATTTCATATCATATGTGTGGTGTGGGATTGTAATCAAAGCCCTCCCAAAGGAATAGATGAAAGTTCCAAGTTTGGTCATGTCATGATGACATAGTTGTAATTCCTTGACTTATTTTATGTCTTATGAGCCTCTCTCTCTCTCTCTCTCTCTCTCTCTCTCTCTCTCTCTCTTTGTGTTGGTCAATCTTCTGAATCCAATGGGGGGCTTGAATTCAAAGTCCAAAAGCTCCTTCGCACAACTTTGCATAATTATCCGATCCCACTTGAAAAAGAGCATGTTCATGAAGTTTTAGGATATGGGGGGAATATAACTAGCTAGACCTCAATGAACAGCTTTATGCAATGCTTTACTTGGTCATTAAGAATGTGTTAAGAACTTATTATTAACAGTTCCAATTAATAAATATCACTAATATACTTGAGTTAATGATATAATTGTAGACTCTAATCTAACACATTACTTTTGTTTTCCTCCATCTTCCTGGGAACCAACCAATTATATATATTGGGTAGGTATCTAAGTATCTTGTATCAGAAGAAAACTGTTCACTGCATCTATTCTCTTCTCTGAATGCATCGAACAACCAAACCTTACCATTCTACTTAAAAGGGGGAATAATTGTAAAGTGAAATTGAATTTAGAATTGAACCGCATAAAAAGAAAAGGATAGAATCATGAGAAAGAATGGTAGCAGTTTTACAGAGTTGAGAATAATGAATTTAGAACCAACCACCCAACACTGAATTCTTTTTAAAGTGTTATGTGCCGACCATTCTTTTTTTCTGTTTTTGAAGAAGAAGTGATTGTTTTTTTATGCAAATGTGTATTTATCTATCTTGGAATTAATACTGTAGATTGATACTCTTGCCTTGCCTTGCCTCAATGGGTAGGGTAGGTGTGTGTGTGTGTATAGATAAGATAGCATTTTAAATGCAAAAAATGCTCTTGAAAGTGGGAAAAGAGAAGATTGAAAAGGCTTTGCCAAGCGTGGAACAGTAGTGTTAAGCAATGATTTTGTCTAACAAGTTTGGCCAGCTTTCCAAGATATATACAACAACAAGAAGTTAATCCTTAAAAAAAAAACTTAATGAGCAAACGAACATAGAAGAAGCCATTGATGAACAATGTCGCCGACTGCATGCCCACACAGAGACTGTTAGAAAAGGAATGTTTCTTCTCTACCAACTCTTTTCTTTTTTTTTTTGGGGTTGGGGGGCATGCTTTGGCCATCATATCATGGGCCATAAAACACATCATGATTGTGTTGCTGGAACCAAGTACATAATCTTAAGGGGAGTCTCTTGGCATTGCTTGCTAAGGAGAGAACACGAGGATCATGATTAATCATATGTCTTGATTCACTCTGCACTGCACATGTAGTTTGATCATGATCTTGCTGGCTGTTGCATGGCCATGGCCCATCTATGCAGCCAGCCTGCACAGAAGAGCTTTAGGGCTCGTTTGGTACACAGGACTGTCTTGGCATGAACTATGCTTAGGGACTGGCTTGGCTTGGTCTAAGTTGGATAACACTTATCCTACGTTTGGTGTATGCTTGGACTAGGACTAGAATTTTTTTATTTTTTCAAAAATATCTATATATATGTATATATGTATTTTATAATATAAAAAATATATATGTATATATACATGGGTATAATATATATACTTATATATATATATATATTACATATATTCATGTATGCTATTATTATAATATTAATTTGTATGTGTATATGGGTATATTATAATAATAATATACGTGTATATATCTATATGTATTTATATATTATATATGTATATATGTGTTTATATATATATATATATACGTGTATATATGTACATTAATATATAATATAATATATATTACATATATACATGTATACATGTATGCTATTATTATAATATTAATATGTATGTGTATATGAGTATATTATAATAATAATATATGTGTATATATCTATATGTATTTATATATATACAGTCCCCTTCTATTGAGGGATCCTTCAAATAATTTTATTTGATGAACGCCCTTTAGGGTACCCTACCATTTTTTTCCCAATGATCCAAACCATCTATTTTTTAGGTCTTCATTCATAGATCATCCTTACAAAAAATTAGACAAATCGGAAACCGTTTCGACATCCAATTGTGTCTTACAAAATCAATGAACACGGTGCTTCAAGAAAATACTAAAATTTCAACAACTCAATTGAGTGGTCAAATGATATCTGATTCAAGTGATTTTTTGTAGAGATGATATTTGAATGAATATCTACAAAATAGACGGTTTGGATTAGTGAAATACAATCCGGAGTGGGGCCTACAAGGGGTGTCCCTCAAATAAGCTTATTTGAGGGATCCCTCAATGGAAGCTCTCTGTATATATATATATATATATATTATATGTATATATGTGTTTATATATATATATACATGTATATGTGTATGTAATAATAATAATAATAATAGTAATATATGTTATTAGTATTACAATATAATATATGCATCTTGTACATTGGTGAACATAGGACTAGCTAATCTTCCTTTTCTACATGGGCTTAGTAGTCCCCTCCTAATGAGGTGTTTTTGGTGGGCCCGTTATTAGCAATCCCATCTAAGACTAGAATTAAATGAAACAAACATGGTACTAAATTTAGTCCAAGCCAGTCCAAGCCAAGACTGTGTACCAAACGACCCCTTAGGGTTTAACCTCGTCATCACTGTAGCATATACGAACTATTTTGAACTTTGGACTTTTGTGTTATATGATTGGAACCGCGGAAAATAGCCCAGAGCAAACATATTTTTGTTCAGTCAGTCAGAGTGTGGTAAAAGTGAAAATGTCTCAAAATAATATTCAGTAGGCTCTTAGTTTAAGTGATTGTCTCGGCCCAAATTTATAAACTCGAGGCAAGTAATGACCATTACCTTGCATTTGGACCCAAATGTTAGCCCAACCCAACTTGAAAGAAAGTGGGCTTATTTGCCAAATTGCAAACCTTTCTTTGAAGGAAGGTTGTGATATGATAAAATGCATAGATTATGTTCCTGCTGTGGAGTGTTTGTGTTTGAGCATGGGTTAAATGCATATTAAATGTTAAGCTTTTATAAAAGAGATTCCCTTCTATCCGGCCATTACCGATTCCAATCCACTAAGAAAGATAAGTTAATAAATTTGATGATACGCAATGTGGAATAAATATTTGACTCGAAGGTACTAATTGGAAGATAAATAACAAAGTTTTGATTGTTGCTGATCAGTATTCTGTCTTATATTTGTTCCACTCAAGTTCCATAGAGACTTTTGGGGGTTGGCAAGGCTCTAATCAGTAGTGGTGAGGGGTGAGTGAGAGAGATACCCTTTTGCTTCCAATCTATTTTTGTTAGTGGTCAAATTATTCTATGTAATAGTACAGTGAAGTGGCAAACATCATTTGGTTTTGGTTCATGTTTTACAAGTGGTGAACAGAAAAAGGAAAGATGGTGGGAACTAGAGCCACTAAAAATATGTGTGCATATACGAGCATCCAATTCAAAATCAATTGACAATAAGTGAAGAGGTTCACGATCATTTAAATCGTTGACGCAATTCTAAAGTCTCAACACAAATCACAACATGAAACCTGTCCTGCTTTGCTGCTTATAAAGCCAGAGGCCACCTCTGAGGACAGAGCACAAGGCATCACATATTTCACAAAATGGAGAGGCCATTGTCAATCTTGATAGTAATGTGTTGTTACCTTTACAGTTGTAAACTTGTACTGTCTGGTCAGGCTATTGAATCACCTCAGTACAAGGTGGTGCACTCAGAATCAGATTTTGAGCTGAGACAGTACAGGGAATCCTCATGGATGTCCGCTCTTGTCAGAGAAACAACCTCCTTTGAAAAAGCCACCAAAGATGGCTTTCACAGGTTAATTTACCAACACTTCATTATTCATTTTTCTCAAATTATTTTTTTATTATAAATTTTTTGGATGAATATGATTTGAATTTGATCAGGTTGTATCAGTACATTCATGGAGCTAACCTTAACACTTCGGAAATTACCATGACTGCCCCTGTCTTAACAAGCATTGTCCCATCAGTGCATGGGCCAGCAGAATATTATGTAAGGCTGTATCTGCCTGCCAAATATGAAAGAACACCTCCACAGCCCTCCAGTGATCTGAATCTGCAGTTTGATAAGTGGAGAAGTCATTGCATAGCAGTCAGAAAGTTTACAGGGTTTGCCAAGGATGACCATTTTCATAAAGAATTTGAAACTCTTGTGAACAGCCTAAATAAGCACTTGAATGGAAAGCCTGCAATTTTGGAAGACAAGAGCTCCTATGCGATTGCCCAGTACAATGCTTCATATCACCTTTCTGGGCGCTTAAATGAAGTGTGGATGGATCTCTCTGGATTTACTTCCGACTGCTGAGAGACAGACATGCATGTTGATCTGGCTATTTTATAATTTCTCGCAGCAATTAGCAAAGCAAGAGATGTTGAGATTTGAAATAAATAGAGATGACATCTTTCATGTATATATTATGCTATTATATATAATAAACATTTATATATTACTTCAAGTAAATACAATCGTGTAAATTGTTCATATTGCGATGGACATGTCCTCCTCATTATTTGTTTCAAATTTTTTTTTATTTTATTTTTCCTCCTACACTAAACAATGTTTATCGCACAAATCCTATAAAGAACTTAATACAAAAATAGATCACACTTGGGGTCTTGTCTGGACAACATAGAGTTTCCCATCCCTGATCACACCTTCAATGTCTTGTGGAGACCCATACAGCTCCTCAATTGCACTTCCAGCACGAGCAATGCTAGAGAGGATTGACTTGCGAAAGTTTCCGTCAACCATCAGTGGGTCAGATGAATAGTCAAGCACAACTTTCTCTTCCTCATCCATAGGAACACTGTCAATAGCATGCAACGATATTAGATTTATATATATATATATATATATATAATTGAATTCTTAAGTGCATACATTATCTATGCAAACATAAAATGCCCGACAAGAATCTGGCTGAGTGTATCGACTAGTTTACAATTAGTCGATCATCTATTGATGGAAGCTTATTGCCTGGGAGAGTTGTGTGGGAGTCTACCTGTCATAAAGGCCTGCACCTGCATAACCTTCAAGATCTTCACCATTGGAATCAGATCGAAAGATTATGGATCGTCTTATAAAGAGGCCAACAGGTTTGCTAGGGTAACCCAAAACCTGAAAATGTCCACGTACTCATGAGTGCAAACAATGGCAGGTCCAAGAAAAAAATATGCATATTCCCCAATTACATGGTTGTGATAGGATTAGTAGGGTCTGTGAAAGCCTATAACCAAGTCGTCATCACCCTAGAAATTACCAACAAAATTCATTGCCCTCCATGGACTCTTATGTCACTTTTGGTGAGAGATGGACAAAAATGTATTACCTGAGGAGAGTCCAGATCATTCTTTTTGCTAATAAAACTTAGAGCCCGTCCAGGATAAGCTCCAACCAGGGTTTCTCCAAGTCCCTTAACAACCTATCACAGAAAAAACGACCCAAATCAATGTCACTGATACTAGTTGAAAATATATCTTGCTTAAAAACCACCAAATACCTCAGCATATATCTCTGATGAGTCTCCTGACGATGGGTTAGTCGTGTGAATAACGAATGCATAGTCAGCATTTATGATTTCTTGAACAAGGACAGCCATGCAGAGATAATCATGATCTAATTTCACTTTTCTTGTGCTGAAGTATGCTCTCTCATTCCACTTTGAAGCCCATACCTGGATTATAACAGATGAGCATGCCCCAGAATATCAGAAAATTTTGGATAGAACAATTTGATCAGCATAGTTTAGCAGACAACTTGAACTCGGATATCATGTTATGTAATTTGTGATAAGCAAAGAGAACTAGAGAACAGCAGAGAGTCAACTCACAATGGTGGCTGGCCCATATATATTACTACTTAAAGGTACTATTTCCCCAACAATAATATTAGGGATGGTTAAATTCCTAGCTCTACTGGCAACTCACAATGTTAGCAAAGCAGTCTTACCTTTTTTATAGCCATCCATGCTTGTTCCCACCGTTGTTCACCTTCATCACCAGGCCAAGGCATTCCTGAACTTTGCATCTTAGTCCTCAGCTCTTGGACCTGAAAATAACTTGCCACATAAGCTAGTATCGTTCACTTAAACTGTATCATTCTGCCTGGAGGCTCCGTAGAGTTAATTTCCCTTATAAGTAGCAATACTGCATTTATGTTATATCAAGATAACAAAAGAAGCAAACCTGTAATTCACACTTGAATTTTAGTTTATGAGTGTAAAGGAAAGGTCTACAAAACCCATATATAGAAATATGAAATTTCTTGCTTGGTTGCCAATCAGAAATGTCATTTTTAGTCTGTTTTTTTTAACAATTTATGTTGGAAAACGGGTGATGGGATGCCATACATAACACTTTAGAGATTGGAATACCCCTGCAGAGTTCATGTGATTGTAGACTATGAAATGGAAATTGCATGCTTTGCAACCTATTATGAGTTGTTTTGACAAAAAAATAAAACCTTTAAACCCTGCTAGTAGCAAAAACATACCAACTGGGGTGGTGCTGCCAGCTGTAAAACGGTCTCCCGAATCTCCCTAAGCGAATCAAAATCTTCGTCTTTTAGCTTTTTCTTTAGAGTTCCCAACTTTTCAGCCACTGCCTATAAAGTAAACAGACATGAGAGAGTCAGACTAGAGCATTATACAATAAATATGAAACTTGACTAAATATATAATGGATTGCAAGCAGATGGAATGGAACCCTCGTTTGTCCTCGTAAGGTAGTGTTATTATAACACTAGACAAGAACAATGCAGAACACAAGTAACCAAATTCATTTTATGTTTATATATCTTATATAATTGATCTCGGTGATTGAGTAACATCTTAGTCATGTGGCTTCCTTAAACGCTGCTTCTTGTTTTTTCCTTTTTTAATCGACGAATAAAAAAATTCCTCTTTCTATATCAACCATACAGTACTGAAGCTACATCACATATTGCATTCATCACTGCGTTCAGTAAATTTTTTGAAGAGTAACAGAGTTCCACCTCATAAATTGTTAGACATTAATTTCAGTATCAAGTAAACTCATCTTCACAATCTGGAACCCCTTCCATAGTAAATTTATCGTAATCAAGAGACAACAATTGAGTTACAATGAAAATTCCAACAAAGATACCCGACATTATAAGATTTGAGGTGAGGAAAACCTTATTTGAATCTTCTGAAAGAACCTTCTCAAATACTCCAAATGGTAGGGCAACTGAAGTAGGAATTCCAATCCAAGACGGCAGTTTTCCTTTTATATAAGCAATATTACGTGATTTAGCTCCAACCTGCCATCACCACAGAAATTATACAAAATATCAAAAATTAGGAAATTGCATAGTCTAAGAATTTGTCTTCTATAGGATTAAAACCCAGTCAATAGTGAAAAACAAAAAATGAAGGAAACAGAAAATAACTCCATAGCTGTAAGTTGAAAATTTCAAGCTTACCGTTTCACTTGTGAACTCATCAGATGATATGGCATATCTACCAGTAAATTGTTTCCTGACCAATGTCAGAGATGGAATGTCTTCTGTTGAATGAGTTGAACTTGCATCTTCTAGCTCACCCTCATTAACCTCACTGAAATTATACATGAAAAGAAAGTAAATAATGTATTTGAGAGACAAGTCATTCAATAATGGAAATTATAATGCATTGAAACTTTTATCGAGTGGCACCTGAAACCATTTTGTCAGCACATAATAAGAGATAACATATGAACATTTTTCAAGATCAAGCCAGAGAAAAAAAGTACCTATAAGTTATATCAGCAGGTGTTGGCTTTATACGTAGTAACTTCCCTTCACTAGCTTGGAGGTCAGCCAGAATATTGGGGTCAAAGCATGTTGCAAAACAAACCTGCAAATAAAAAGTTGGTTATTTTACGGAACATGTCAACTATTATGGAAAGAAAATTATGATTGATGAGTGATTACCTTGCTATTTCTTGCTCGGACAGAGACATGAGATAGGACATCTGGCATATCAGGTGTCAGCACAGCAACAGTACCATCTGGAATTTCTTCCTCACCTTTTACACTTTTTGCCACCAAAATTGTGGGCTTGCTGTAAACTTTATTCTGAACAGTGAGTAATTCATCCACAACGACCACATATCCAACCACTTCCAGTGGGCTAATAACCTGCCAACTGTCCAGGTTAACCAAAGTAACATCAGAAAATTATCACGGCATGTAAGTGATATATGTTAAATAATGATGATGTTAAATCTTCTTAGTTTTATAACACATCAGAGTGCATTTATTCCTTTATATTACCATTCAATCTCTCTAACTATTTGAGATTAAACAATATGATTGGCTAAACAATGGAAGTACAATCAACCTTCCCAGATGAGCAGTCTTTCGAAGAACTGGATCAAGTCGATTAAGGAGTGAGGACAAAGAGGCAGCTGATCCAGCACGGATAATTTCTTCAGTAAATATGTTCACCTGCAACAAATAATTATGAGCACAGAAAAAAGTAAGCTATATGATACATATATGAAACAAAATGCTTTAGTTTTGAAGACAGATAAAACATACAGCCGATTGGTCCACTCCAAGCTGTGATCCAAGGTACTCTGCTGATGGCTGTAAAACACTGAGATACGATTCTGCCTTGTTTGCAAGTGCAAGGCGGGTTCTGTCTAGGATTGATTTTGCATATAATGCCCAGTCATCGCTGTTACTTTTTAACATGTTTATAGCATGATCCCATCCCTTCATAAGAAACGAAAGAAATCAAATCCCTATACTGTAAGAAAGAAAGAAAAAAATTGTAATTTTGTAGACATTTTACACTTTATTAGCACCAGGAAGTACATGTATAGGCTATACTATCTTTATGCCTCCTGAAGACAAACACAAAGGTAATGGGTTTGAAGTAGAATATTACCCACTGACCTTGGTACTGCAATATTTAGCCAGCATCTTGGAACTTGCAATATTTAACCAGCATCTTGGAAATGAAAACTAAAAGATGAAGTCCCCTACTCTTATCCTATTCTTCCAATTGACTTGAATTCTTATAAAAGAAAAGAAAAGAAAAAGAATTCCATATCCAAACATAGGTTTAATAATCCTTATTACAAAACCCATCTGCATGAAGCAAGAACTGGAAAAAGAAAAAGTGTTAAATTTATGATTATATATTTACCTTCAAACAGTAAACAAGGTCCTCATTATCATCTGACGATAGTGCCAGGTTTTCTAGAACCAAAGAGATGAAGTACATAATTTTCTGCATAATGCATAAATCAGCCGATCAAAACATATATTTTGGAGTTTATCATTGCAACTGATCGTATTAGACTCAAAACTGATGCAACATTGGTGAAGAAGAAAAAGGAGAAAAAGTAAACCGAGATTGGTTCTGAGACATATAGATATTTTCTTAGAGATAAGAATTACCTCTGGCCCAGCATTGTTCAGTTCTTCATATCCCCTTTCAATAGCGGTCCTAACAGTAGAATCAAGGGCAATGTCCAAAAATAAAAGATCCCTCAGACGATCATGAGGCTTAGAGAGCAATGGCCAAAGCATCTGTCGAGCCTCGAGCAAACCCTGAATTATTATTTTTTTTTAACATTGAAAATCAGAGTTAGAGCGTAAGAGAATGACTGGAAAAATAAATGCCTATATCAAAATTTCACAAACCTCAATAAGGACTTCCACATTTCTGTCTTCAACATGTTCTAGTACAAATCGCAGGAGGTCCTGGATAAATGTCAAGATGCAAAATCTTATTAGTTATCTCATCACCATCATAAGAAATTGAAATGAGGTTGAGAACATTACTGGAAACTCAGATGGCAAGCCAGATATAGGGTTTATTTTTACTCCAACCATGAATCCTTGACCCTGGAAAGAATTAAAGGTTCTATTATTGCTAACAAGTAACAGTGCATTATGTTGAGCTACTCCAATTAACTATTGATATTACCTCAGATTTGTAGCCCATACAATTTTGAATGGCAGACTCAAGATCTGCACCTGAATGAACTGCCTGCATGTAAAGATTGATCAGTCAATATTGGTAGAAAAGAAAGCTACAACATAATGCACAGCAGGCAACACGGGTCGAAAGAAGTCCACATAATCAGAAAACAAATTTGCACAAAACCTCTTTTCATCATAAAATAAGGAAGAAATATGTATCATGAAATTCCTCCTGTGATATGGATATCATCTATTTTACAGGAAGAAACAACTGAAAGAATAGGTGTAGTACCACTGTACCATACCACGTACAGCATGACAAACTCTTCACGATGGATGCCATAAATCGTGCAAATTTAAGTAATGCAGATGTTTATAATAATAATAAAAAACTAGTCAAACATAAAACTTAGACCTCACAGGTTTAGGAATCCAACCTTCAAAGTTCTCATGTAGTGCCCCAGATCCCGCAGAAGACCCTCTTTCTGATCTCTCCTGAAATTGGGTTCATTATGGATTGCCCGATCATAGCTTAGAAGACGTTCTTTTGTGATTCCATTATCATTCAATGTTTTCCAGTAAACACCAATATCAAAGTCATTTTTTATGTAATCCAATAATGCCTGCGGTGACAAGTGACAATGTTAATGATAATTTTTTTTTAAATTTTTTTTAAAAACCCACTGAATAACTGTGACTCCAATACCTGACAAATAACAACATCATCTGGACTAGTGTTATTATGCAACTTTTGATGCCATTCCTCCATCATTCCGCCCTTGCACTCATTGTTTCTCTAACATCATTCAATAAATTACATTAAATCTGAAACTTGTCCAGAAATGAGGGAAGCGAATATTGGACCACATGAAGGAAAGTAAAAATAATAATCTCCACCTGGATGACAAGGATCTCATCTCGAATTCGCTGTCCCACATCCCCTTCTCCTCCACGGCCAACAGTAGACATAATCATACGTAGAAGTTCTCGATACTGTGGATGACTTGCATAAACACTCTGGAGCAAGTCTGTGAGCCTGTTCTGTGCTTTACTAATCTCACTGCACCACGAGGAAAATAAGAATACTGTTGGGTTTAAAGGAAGCCCTGGGTTTGACATTTTAGGAGAAGTAAGATGTGCAGAGAAACAGAAGTCATGGAAACTAGACTTGGTCCTTGTAACTAATCATACATGGGAGCCATTTAAGATGATATCCACATATCTCCATGTCCATATTCCCCAAAAAAAAAGTATTAAAAAAGCATACTCTGGAGATCAAAAGAATTGTACCGTGGTTTCACATTGTAATTTTTATTCCAAATGAGCTGCCTCATAGCCATAAATCTCATCCACACCAAAATACCTGCAAGACCTAATTCACCAGAATCTGTTGCTTGATTGATTAAGTCTGCTGCAATGTTAAATCTGAGAAAAGGAAAATATGAGATTCAGAAAAGAAAACGAAATGAACCAATTAGAGCACCCATAACTTTCTCCAAGTTGTATTCATCACAAATATAGTAGTAACTAGAGCATTCATTTACACTTAATATATTGGGGGCCAAATAAAGTAGAATGGCATAAAACGGAACAAGAAATACCAAAGTCAATGAATCTATATTTTATCTAATTCCAAAGAGATTACTGACCGATGCATAAAGGATTTCTGTGCCTCACTCTCCTGCTCTGCTATTTTATCCAACAAACCCTTCGCAGTACCTTTGCCATCACCAGCATCCTTGAATGGGAAAAGTTCAGTGATTAAAATTGTAAAGATAATGGAACCTGGAGTAGAATCTAGATAAGGCACTCGTAGAAATAGACATTATGACCAAAAACAAGGAGCAACCTTCTGAACTTTCTTGAGTTCAACACCAAAGTCAACATAGAAATCCGAGCCTTGATTCTTAATCCAATTTCCAGCAGAACAAAGAACGAATGGCATTCCTTTGAAACTCTCCACTTCGATTTCTATTTCTAAAGATTGAACCTGTAAAGTTACTGGCAATACATCAAGACAATTTTCTACAGAAACATATTTACTAGTCTAAAGTACCAAGGCCCATGGACCAATTCATGTTTCCCTTGGCATACCTCATAAGTAGAGTCAGCAGAACTTTGAAATTGTGTTTCAGCGGCCCCCTTTAGAGAAACTGAACCCTGGGGAAGTGCATTTGGAGGTGGTTCCTGAAAATGACAATATAGCTTACTTAACTCTTTCATGCTCTGTGATTAACAAGCAATGCATGGAAAATTAAAAAGAGAAATGTGAAAGAACGAAAATATTTAAGATATTCGTGAAGACCATATTTTTAATTAACAGATTTAAAAATATTACCGACCACTCTCCAGCCTTGTTTTTTGATAAAGCCCAGTGAAGGGTAAGTGGTTCTTTGAAATCTGTTGCAAGATGAACCTTTGTCTTTCCAGCAGGCTTGGTTACAAGTACCTTATAAATGTTTCAGGATTCTAAAAATTAGTTTAGTCCCCACAAGAAAATTGCCTTGCAGGAAAAAAAAAAAAAAAAAAAAAAAAAACCAAGAACCAAGAATCAATGCGCATAATTGTCTCACCAGGAGGTCCTTATCATTGAGCTTGAAAGTATATTTCCTCAGAACAGAACCACCATCTTGTTCTTCCCTTGCCTTGGCGAAAAGCTCAACTGCTGTCAAAGGTTTTGGTTTGACTGAATGTTCTTTATCTACAATTTTAGCTTCATCTACAATTTTAGCAGTTTGTTTATTGATAATCTGCATAAAGTCCCTCTTCTTGCGCTGTATTCTGTCAGTTCTAAAAACCTGTTTACTCTCAAATTTCTTTGCAACCTTTGTTTGTATCTCTCCTTTGGTAATCTTCTTCCGTATCTCATCAAGAGAGGCACCTTTCTCTAGTTCCCTCTGCAACTCTTGTCTTGCTTCCTCAAATTCCCTCTGTTTTCAGAAAATCACACCAATAAAGACCAACTCTAAGCAAAAAGGGGAGATACAACTCATTGATCACACCAAGGAAGCAAATAGTTAGTCTCCATTTGCTTGAAGGAGATACCTAAAAAGATACCTAAAAGGAAAACGAGGGGGAAAATAGAAACAAGAACCAAGAAGCTCAAAGGAGATTTGGAATTTACATGTTGCTCTTCTGGGGAGTAGTTGGGTTTCCCAGCTTTCTCCCAGCGTATATAAGATTGTATTTGTACAAGATCCTCAGGAATCCTCTTTGTCTCAGAAAGAGATGGTTCTTCAATTTTACCACCATCATGTTTCTTAGTCAGCCTTGCTTGGAGATCTTGTATGGAAGTACCCCTAGCTACTTCCTCCAATAGCTCACTTCGGGCTGCTTCGTACTCCACCTATAAACAGTAAATATTCATTAAAAGCAAACCAAAATAGCATAAAAAGTCTTTAAATCAACTTCGCAAGTTTCTCTTGTCAAATGTTCTATAAGGAAGCTAAATGACTTATGAATTTTCATTAGCCAGACTGTAATAGCGAAATCATATACAAAGAGAACTCTGTCCCTTGAAAGGAAGTTCAACACTAATCTTTAGGAAAATTCCACCTAAAGGAAACTATATATCATAATCCATATGAAATTATACTAAACCAGTCCTTATTCTGTAAGAGATACATTACAGATGAGCACCATGGTATAAGGATGAGGATGGATGAGATTCTGCAACACAGAGAAATCCTAACGCAACTGGATTTCTCTCTCCATGGGAAGTAAAAAATGAAAAGGAAAGAAAGAATTACAGTTGGAGATGCAGTAACAATGATGACAGGAAATTTGTAAACTTAGATGGCACATTGTACATGCCTTCTCTTGCTCTGGTGTTTCTTTCTCCCCGTGGGACGTAATAAGCAAAAGGAGAAAAAGAATTACAGTTGGAGATCCAGTAACGATGACAATAGGATATTTGTAAAATTAGAGCACAATTCACATGCCTTTTCTTGCTCTGGTGTATACATCTGTTTACCCTTTCTTTCCCATCTCAAATATGCTTGAATTTGTACAAGTTCTTCAGGAACTGAAGCATTGGATATCAGCTTCTCTTTCGCAGGTAACTTAACATGAAAGTTATCACCATTGTTCTTAAACCTGCCAAAGAAGATTAAGGAAGAATAAAACTCTTCATCCCGTTTACATCAAAGTTACTAGGCCAAGAAAAAACAGAACAAATGAAAACCTACCATCTGTTCTGGCTTTCATCAACTATAAGAAACTCGATTGCTTGTATTGCAGGATCATCAATCTCAATTTTGAGCAAGCAAATGGAGCCAGACTAGAAAAAAATCAATTGAAAGATAAATAAATCTTCAGTTAGCACAGGAATAAACAAATATGATATTTGTGCTGCTTTAAAACCTTACTTTTTGAAAAGGAGTTCTGAGAGCTTTGTTCTTATATACTTTGGTCCCATCTGGGCGCCGAGAAGGAAGCACCCACTTTCTGAAAATAGAAAATGACAAAAAGGAAAGAAGACATCTCAGATTATAAGGTAGACATCTTGAGTATCTGACTCAACAAAAGAAGCAATTACAGGGAAACTTACTCTTTTCTATCTTGTATCCCACCCCAGTGAAGAGTCAAAGAGTGACCGCTGTATGTTACCCGAATTTCTACTTGAGTGGCAGACCCTGGAGACGATGCATTGACATAAACCTGCCCATTTAGGTATGGCTTCTGTTAGTATAGTCCCTTGTGGCATATCTTGGCTCAGCTGAACTCAACAAAGCCTTATCCAAATAGATAACATTGATCTAAGTACCTAACACTTACACTACATGTACCTGCAATTCAATATTCCCCCCAAGATTGAATTTCCCTGCAAGCTGCTGCCACAAGGCAAAAGTCAGTTAACATTAATACATTCCAAGCCAACAAACCAGACAAATCAGAATAATCATTCAAATCTCAACTTTAAAATAATTTTTCTAGTCCACTCTTGAATAAGATTTCATTTATTTTTTATATTGCACTTGATTTAGAATTAGGAACCTCATCTTAAAAATGTTTCAGACAAGCAAAGAGTAAGAATTATCTGGAAAAAAAAAGGGGGGGGGGGGGGGGGGGGGGGGGGGTGTTTATTGTATAAATTTTGGAGACACTGGAGGAATTGAATTTGGAAATTTAACCAGTGGCCAACATTCAAGCTCAATTCTTAACAAAGCCTTAACGCGGACAAATGGGAACTGGACGCATTGTCCATTACACCACCTCCCTAACCCTAGCATTATCAAGCTATTTTCTACTAGGTTTTCCAATGGATAATTCAACAAATTATTGAAAACTACTCAAATGCTATAATTCAAAACTGATCAATATGAACAGAAATTTCCATACATCGGAAGGCGGATCTGTGGTTAATACAGCGCGAGGAACGGCTGTAGCAGGGTGGCGTGACCCCATGGCTGATTTTGGTTTCTGGACGTTCAAATTGTTCCCACAAAATTTCTTGGATATGGGTGACTTCCGTGCCTGCGCTGCCACTTGGTGGACACTCTTGGCTTGAAATAATGTGTTAGCAGGAATACCAGAAGAATTTATCTTGCTTTGAAGCAAGCTCTGGTTGAGCAAGTTATGGCCTACCGAATTGCTCATATTCGTTGATACCCTCCTCAATTCTGAAGAAACCAAAGAATCCATCCGAAGGAGAAGAAATTAGAGCAAGCTACGCCATTTAAAAGCATTCATGAATTATCAAGTAAATTAAGTTCTTACACATACATACACAAACATGTAATTTTTACTGATTCTGTGTTTGGTTGCCACGAAAGCTGAGGAAAATAAAAGGGAAAAAGGAAAAGGAAATCACTTTACTAGTTTCTTATTTTGGACGTTGTTTTGATTTTTGAGAACTCGCCCCCTATTTAAATACATCTATTTAAAGCTTATACCTTTTTACTTTGCAAAAGAAAAAAAAGCAAAAGGAATTCAAAATCTGAAGAGGTGCACGACATATCTTTCGCTGCTTTTCTTCTTTGTTATAAGCATTTTCTCAGGAACCAAACGGAAAATGGGTAGAAAAGTAAGCCAAAAACAAGCAGCAATGCAACATTCCCATTCGTTTTAGTTCAGAAACATCCAGAATCAGGAACCGTAAATGCCAGTAAAATTCGATGAATAATTGATCAAACTGTTCGAATAAATAAAACAGAAATTGAAGAAGCTACCTCTGGAAATTGATTCAAGCGCTGAGAGTTTAGAGAGAGAGAGTGAATATACGATCAGATTCTTGAAAGAGAAAGAGAGAGGGTGGTGAGTGAGTGAAGGGTGAAGAGAGAGAGAAACAAAAAGGTGAAGGTCGAAGACGAAGGCTTTGGTTTGAAGCCAGTCCGCGAATTCTTGTGATTGGTGGGATTTGTAACCAGTCGTTACTCTTCTGGGAAATCAAAGAGAGCGAGTCTACGTAAGTGACATGGCGCTTTATCTCTGCCGACGGACGCGTGGCCACATTTTCTTTTTTCGAAAAACCTCGGGGAGATTCTCACGTGCGACTTCTTCTCCTCCTCGTCTCGTTAAGTTAAAGTTGAATGAGTGAGAGAGAGAGAGAGAGAGAGAGAGAGAGAGAGAGAGAGAGGGGTCATCACTCAACAGATTTGCCCTCGATTTTAACCCAAATTTCATTACTGACCTTCCTCCCTTGATATTTGTTGGAATTGTTTGTCGCTAAGCTTATTACAAGGAATCAAATCTTTTAATAATGAGCTCGCTACGGACTGAACGAAAATGACTACCACATACGAATTAGTATGAAGAGATTATTTGAAAAATAAGATACAAAAAACAAATGAAAGATTGTATAATAATAAGTCGGTTTCTTAAATGCACGGATAAATATTTTTAACCAGAAGAATTACAATTTCTTCTCCTCTCATTTTCGTTAAAAGTTCAATGTGGGTCTCTCTTTTTCTGGAATTATAAGATGTGCCCCACAATGCCAACTTGCGAGCGTACCATTTCTGCAAAATCATATCAGAGCAACTCTAGATGCAGTCCGTCCATCCATAGTCCACAATTGATAGATCCAAAGCACAAAGATATTTTATTTTATAAAGGGCAGATATTGTATAACAGTAGCTAGGAGGATGCATTATTATAAGCAGGTCGGTCACTGGGTCTTAAATATCTACCGTCCCTTTTTCGGGTTTTGTTTTTGTTTTTATTATAAAAGTGTGAAATTCAAACCGTTCACGTCCAGAAAAAAAGAAGATGAGAAAACAAATGGTCACTTTCAGGTGGGCATAACATAAAGAGAAAAAAGAAAACACACACCACGTTGAGTGTAAAGATAACGCAAGGAACCCATGAAATTAAACAGAGCTTTAACATCTGACTCAAAACAAAGAAAGTTGGGGGACATGTGAAAATGCACTGAAATTGAGGTAGGCATTTGCCTAAAGTAAATTTAGGTTTTATTCATAAAAAAACTTTCACTTTTGGAAAAAGTCAAAGCTTTTTCAAAAAAGATAGAAAAACCTCTCAACTTTCAAACCAAAGACATGCAAATGTAAAGGTTTCCTTAGGAAATCAAAAAAAAAAATAAGGGCAACTTTGTCTATTTTGGCTTCTTTTAAAAATTTCCTCTCTCCTTTGGGCTTTTCCAAAGTCTCCCTTTGCCTAACCACACAGGCAAGGCAAGCAATCCATATCGCTTTTGGCCTTAGCTGGAAACTTGTGAGATGTGCATACAATTTACAAATCCCACACAGGCAAGGCAAGCAATCCAATAGAAGATTAAAATTAAAAGCATGAGCTTTAAAATTGATGGATGATCTTAACTTCACTCCCAAATCCCACATTTCACAATTTGGCATGCAGCAGTACAGAAAGTAGTGTGATTTGATGCGAAAACTTTTATCATTCGGCAAAGAATTGATGTTTGTAATGTGATCTTCTAGTCCTTTGTGGAATTTATGATGCAATATGGGCTTTTGTTGGGTATTTTATGTCAGCTCAGTTTGTAACATGGACTTCATGCCTTCATGCAATCCATGGCTTAGCTTTTACAACTTTAGCCAAAGCCCAAGTTTCATGCCATTTGAAACGTTGGCAGATGGGCCCATATCATAAATCGACGACTCGAAAACCTGGCTAATCCCATGATATTTTCTCATTTAAGATCATAGTAACTCGTACTTAGTTTTTTTTTTTAAAAAAAAAAAGAGAAATAAACAGATTTATTCAGATCCAATCATAACATAACAGAGGTAATTACAAAATATACATGAGAACACTGTCCCATACAAATAAGTAAGACAGTACAATTAAAGCAAGAACAGTGGGCAAAACTCCATGACATTTTAATCCAAGCTCACTCAGAGTGGAAGATGACAGGATCAATAGTAACTCTGCACCAGTGCTGAGAGATCATGTCAGAGAACCAACTCTCAACCATTCATAAAGTGAAAGAGCATTTACCACTCAAATTGCACTTAGACTTTCAGATAAAACTCACAGCATTACCAGCACCACACCACCATAAGATAGTAGATCCCACCAGATGCTTCAACTCCACCTCCACAGAAGATAGATCAAAGGAGATCTACACCTAGAGCTCAAAAAATCAAGAACACAACCATCACTGAGGGGGCCAAAAATGGGAGATCACCTTAGATCCAACCAAGATCAGCCAAAAAGGCTGAGAAGAAGCCCCTAAAAACCTAAGGGTGAGACAAAACACGTGAAAGAATTTTTAATTTTTTATCAAAGTATTAACCTTTTATTAGGATGATAATTCCCGAAGTCACAATTCACAATTCATAATCAATATAAGAAAAAGCGATGTGCGAATTTTCTAAACTCAAAATTATTGGTAGAAGACTCTATTTCTTCATAGAATAATTGCTTCTTCTTTTTTCTTACTTATTAAACTTTGTAGTCACAATTTGACCAGCCAATTCACTTATAGATAGTTTGTGCTGACCAAAGATAAAAAAATTTCCTTTTGTAAACAACAAATCATGCGTGGGACCCATGTGTCTAAATGAAGGAAGGAGCCAAAATGCCTGATTGGCCAATATTCTAGCAACGAATCAGGCACACCCACGTCATGTGGCAAAGCTTGAAAAATTGGCAAAACCAGATTCTTTTTTATTTTCCTAAATCAGAATATAGATGCATATCGAATTGATTTCAGAATCCTCATTGAATATTCTTTCCAACCCAGACGATCCAGTCATTGAATGACATAATCATTCATCTTGGTCAGATTGCCAAAATATCTTTGAGATTTTTTGGGCCTGTACGAACATTATTCATCTTTCTTGAATGGACTTTGAAGCTCGCCATGGATGCAGAAAGATGGTGCTTTGGAGGTGAGAGTTAGCTTGGCTAGATGCATCGGGTGAGACATTTGAGAGAGAAAGAAACGGTGCTAAGACTCGGAAGTTACAACTTTCCAGAACTTTTAAAGTTTTATGTAATGATGCGAGACACATCATTTACATTCTAATTTAAGAGACTTTAAACAGTGAGGAAAGATAAGAGGTGAGAAGATGAAAAGAAAAGAAGTGGTGCTAAAACTCAAAGGTCACATTATATGAACTTTGAAACTTGTGTGTGAAGATATGAGCTATTTGTAGCATTCCAATTCTATGTCTAAAGATATATAGAATGTGAGAAGAACAGACGAAGTGAGAATATATGTGAGAAAGAAATATGAATGTTAAACTTAAAAAAATTGTGATGATGATGGATATGTTTAGCTTCACATTCAATTTCTAAAGAAAAAATATAAGAAGAAAGTAGACAAGAGGTTCAAATTCTATTTCCAAAAAGGTGATCTGAGAAGGAAAGACAAGAGGTGAGCAGATGAGTGAGAAATAAACAGTGGCACTAAACTGCAAAACTAGTGATGATATAGGCTATTTTTGGATTCATATTCAATTTCTAAAGACAAAATGTGAGAAGAAGAAAGATGAAGTTCAAATTCTATTTCCAAAAAGGTGATTTGAGAAGGAAAGACAATAGGTGAGCAGATGAGTGAAGAAAGAAGCAGTGGCATTAAACTGCAAAACTAGTGATGATATAGGCTATTTTTAGATTCATATTCAATTCCTAAAGACAAAATGTGAGAAGAAGAAAGATGAAGTTCAAATTCTATTTCCAAAAAGGTGATTTGATAAGGAAAGACAATAAGTGAGCAGACGAGTGAAAAAGAAACAGTAGCACTAAACTGCAAAATCAATTATGATAAGGGTTATTTTAGGTCACATTCAGTTTCTAAAGATAAAATATGAGAAGAAAATAGACAAGAGGTTCAAATTCTATTTTCAAACAGGTCATATGAGAAGGAAAGATAAAGGGTAAGCAAACGAGTAAAAAAGAAATGACGATACTAAACTTTGAAACTAGTGATAATGTGAGCTATTTTTAGCTTCATGTTCTATTTCTAAATATGAAACGTGAGACGAAAAATACAAGACTATCACATTCTATTCCAACAAATGCAACACGAGAAGGAAAGACAATAAATAAAAAAGTGAGTGACAAAAATGTAAAGCTTAAAAATATTATGGGAGATTGAAAATCTAATTGTGATTGCGAGCCATTTTTAGGTTGTAGAATCAATTGATAGACATGAATATAATTGAATCTTCAACTTCTTAAACTCTAGCATTACTGAGGTAATAGATTTGATTCAATTTCTGATAAGTTTCTCACTAGGACTTAGATTTCTGTGGTTGAGATGGTTCAAGGCTCAAAGGCCTGAAGCCCCTAAAACTATTCATATACTTCACCATCTACTCCGCCATGTGTAAAATAAATCGAAGCTCCAAAGTCAAATGCCCATTACAACTTGAAAGAAGAGGAACTCACTGGATTCCATCCCTCTTTAGCTACCGCTCTAAAGCTCCAATTTAAGTCATTGCTAAACACAACTTGTTCGTCAAATTCTAAAATCAACCAAAACTTGAAACACACTTCCTGCCAACCACTACCCTCCACGTCTTTTGATTCATTCAACTTAATTCCTCGGCAGACGTAGTGAAAAGGTGGGACTCCAGTAGACTAAAGTTGTTCACCAAAAGAAAAATAAAATTAAAATAAAGATGGTTAAAATTAAAAGTGTAATAATGACATTCGTATAATAATAACGTGCAAATATTTGAATGAGAAAAAATGGGAATATAAAATTTAGTGATTTGATGGGAAATTATTTGAATGCAAAGAATTGATTTTCCTAACTTTGACTAGCTACTTACTGATGTCGTGATCTTCTTGACCTTGGTGGAATTTTGATGCAATATGGACTTTTATTGGGCCTATGATACTTACAATGCAATATTTGAAGCATTGGTAGATGGGCCCATGTTTTAACCCATAAATCTACAGGAATCAAAAACCAAGTTAATCCCATGAAATCTATTCAACGACTTTGATGTAGAGCTTTGACATACAGTTTTTAGCGCTCAATTAATTGTTGATTAATATAAGGAATTATCTTATATTTTGCTCAGAACGGCCAAGCTAACTAATCAATTGGCCAAAGTAGTATGCTTGCCTTCTTACACCCAAATTCAATTTATTGGAAAATTTAGTTTACGGATGCTAAATATCATATAAAAAATTATTAGAAATTTGTAATTTACATTGCTAGAGTAGATTAAATAAAACCAATGAAATTACAAAATACTTATCTTTTGGATGTAGAAGTTGGTCTCCATTGATACTTGAGTAGAATAATAGTTTTAGGTTGAGGAGTGTAGTCACTGTCCTTAAGAGTAGATTTCGCCCATTGGAGACAATGTCTCGGTGTAGCAAAGTTGTATGGCGGTCTACTCTCCAAGATACAACAATCTATGACCCTCATATGCGAATACTCGCAATACTTAAATCGGATGAATAACTCGAATCTTTCCCTTGATGAAAAAAAAACAAATTGGAACACAAACTCAAGAATGTGGAGGAGAAAATAATGAAGAAAGGTGCCAATGTTGCTCCATTATTTTTCTCATACTCCAAAATAAGGCTTTTTATAGTTGGTTGCTTCTCAAAGGCACTAAACCAATTGTAATAAAACACATTAAAAGTTTTGCCCATTTTCCAGAAATTAATAGCTATAAAATTCTAATTAGATGGCAAAACCAATATAGCAAATGCAAAATATAAATTGGTCAACCAAAATTGAAGCAAATAATTTTTGGACTCAAATTTTTAAATGCCGACAGCATGGAAATAATATTGAAAGCAATTATAAGACAATAACAATAACACGAAATTAAAACCCAATCAAATGGATATTAACACTTATATAATATAATAAATTCATAACTGTGCTATTCATATATATGTAATAAATACATAAAATAATTTCAGTTTCAAAAAGGTAAAACAAACCACATAATCTGGAAATTTAAATTCAATATAATTAACAGTTAAGTAATAAAAATATTATGGGAGATTAAAAATCTAATTGTGATTGCGAGCCATTTTTAGGTTGTAGAATCAACTGATAGACGTGAATATAATTGAATCTTCAACTTCTTAGACTCTAGCATTACTGAGGTAATAGATTTGATTCAATTGCTGATGAGTTTCTCACTATGACTTAGATTTCTGTGGTTGAGATGGTTCAGGGCTCAAAGGCCTGAAGCCCCTAAAACTATTCATATACTTCACCATCTACTCCGCCATGTGTAAATTAAGTCGAAGCTCCAAAGTCAAATGCCATTACAACTTGAAAGAAGAGGAACTTACTGGATTCCATCCCTCTTTGGCTACCGCTTTAAAGCTCCAATTTAAGTCATTGCTAAACACAACTTGTTCGTCAAATTCTAAAATCAACCAAAACTTGAAACACACTTCCTGCCAACCACTACCCTCCACGTCTTTTGATTCATTCAACTTAATTCCTCGGCAGACGTAGTGAAAAGGTGAGACTCCAGTAGAATAAAGTTGTTCACCAAAAGAAAAATAAAATTAAAATAAAGATGGTTAAAATTAAAAGTGTAATAATGAAATTCGTATAATAATAACATACAAATATTTGAATGAGAGAAAATGGGAATATAAAATTTAGTGATTTGATGGGAAATAATATTGAAAGCAATTATAAGACAATAACAATAACACGAAATTAAAACCCAATCAAATGGATATTAACACTTATATAATATAATAAATTCATAACTGTGCAATTCATATATATGTAATAAATACATAAAATAATTTCAGTTTCAAAAAGGTAAAACAAACCACATAATCTGGAAATTTAAATTCAATATAATTAACAGTTAAGTAATAAAAATTCTTTTTATATTTTAAAATACTCACAAAAATTCTAACACAATCCACATCTTCGTACATTAAAGTAGTCGAGAATATTACTTTGTCAAAAAAACTAGAAAACTAATCTCTAGGGTGAAGATGGGAAGCATAGATAGTGTTCAAATTTTATTCCCATACGGCAAGTTTGCATGTATGAATTTATGGGTTAAAGGAAGGCCTTTCAAACTCAATGTGAATAGGGAGCCCACCTAAAGTTTGCACCCCTTAATATACAAGTTGCTTTTCCTTGTTGGAAATTATGCTTAAACTTTTCGAGCTTTTGGAAGGCTAGGTGTTAGTCTTTTTCTCATTTAAGATCATAGTAGTTCGTGCTTACTTGGTTAAATAGTATCACATATAAATATGTGTGTGAAAGTTCAGCGCACTCTACAAATCACGTACAAAAAAATACTTTTATATTTGATCAAAGTTTTGACATTTTATCATAATGATGAGTCCCCCATGTCACAATTGACAATTTACAAAAGAAAAGCGATGTGCGAATGAGAAAGTTTCTTAAATTCAAAATTATTGGTAGCAGACCTTTCAGTGTCTCACCACTGATCTTTTAATCAAATCAAAGTGTCAATTACCAACTCCAAAAAACTAGGGGCCTGTAGTTTATTTGCAAAGTGAAAGTAGGTAGCATTCCACCATCACTCCATTTCTTCATAGAATAATTGCTTCTTTTTTTTTTTTTTTTTTTTTTTTTGCATACTTGTCAAACTTTGTATTCACAATTTGACCAGCCACTTCGCTTTGATAGCTTGTGCTGACCAAAGAGAAATTTCTTCCTTTTCTAAACAAAAAATTATGCGTGGGACCCATGTGTCTAAATGAAGGACCAATAGAGTTTCAAGAAAAAAATTGAAATACAGGTGGAAGGTATGAGAGTAGAGCAGGTGAGGGAACCTACTGGCTGATATTCTAGCAACGATTCAGGCACACCCACGTCACGTGGCAGAGCTTGAAAAACCAGATTCTAAATGCATATTGAATTGATTTCAGAATCCTCATTAAAAATTCTTTCCAACCTAGACGGTAATCATTCATCTTGGTCAGATTGCCAAAATATCTTTTGAGATTTTTTGGGCTTGTACGAACATTATTCATCTTTCTTACCCCTTAACTTTACCAAGACCTACCGCAATAAATTTATGAGGTTTTATATAATGGACTTTGATGCTCGCCATGGTTGCAGAAAGATGGTGCTTTCGAGGTGAGAGTTGGCTTGGCTAGATGCATCGGGTGAGACATTGAGAGAGAAAGAAACGGTGCTAAGACTCTGAAATTACAATTTTCAAGAATTTTTAAAGTTTTATGTAATGACGCCAGACACATTGTTTATATTTTACTTTAAGATACTTGAAATGGTGAGGAAAGATAAGAGATGAAAAGATGGAAAAAAAAAAAGAAGCGGCGCTACAACTCAAAGGTCACATTATCTGAACTTCAAAACTTACGTGTAAAGATAAAAAGAAAAGAAGCGGCGCTAAAATTCAAAGGTCACATTATCTGAACTTCAAAACTTGCGTGTAAAGATAAAAAGAAAAGAAGCGGCGCTAAAATTCAAAGGTCACATTATCTGAACTTCAAAACTTGTGTGTAAAGATGTGAGCTATTTGTAGCCTTTAAATTCTATTTCTAAAGTGAGAATGTGAGAAGAACATACAAAGTGAGAATATGTGTGAGAAAGAAATATCAGTATTAAACTTAACAAATTTGTGATGATGCATGATATGTTTAGCTGCACATTTAATTTCTAAAGGAAAAATGTGAGAATAAAGTAGACAAGAGGTTCAAATTCTATTTCCAAAAATGTAATCTGAGAAGGAAAGATAAAAGGTGAGCAGATGAGTTAGAAAAAAAAAACAGTTACACTAAATTACAAAATCAGTGATGATATGGACTATTTTTAGCTTCATATTCAATTTCTAAAGAAAAAATTGTGAGAAGAAGAAAGATGAAGTTCAAATTCTATTTCCAAAAAGGTGATCTACGAATGGAAGATAAGAGGTGAGCAGATGAAGACACAGTGGCACTAAACTGCAAAACCATTGATGATGTGGGCTATTTTTAGGTTCACATTCGGTTTCTAAGGACAAAATATTAGAAGAACAAAGACGAGGTTCAAATTATATTTCCAAAAAGCTGACATGAGAAAGAAAAGGAAAAAAAAGAAGAGGTGAGAAGATGAAAAGAAAATAAGTGGCGCTAAAACTCAAAGGTCACATTATCTGAACATTGAAACTTGTGTGTGAAGATGTGAGCTATTTGTACTCTTCAAATTCTATTTCTAAAGATAGAATTTGAGAAGCAAATACGAGGTGAGAATATGTGCGAGAAAGAAATATCGGTATTAAACTTAAAAAATTTGTGATGATACTAGATATGTTTAGCTTCACAATCAATTTCTAAAGAAAAAATGTGAGAAGACAATAGAGAAGAGGTTCAAATTCTATTTCCAAAAAGGTCATATGAGAAGGAAAGATAAGAGGTGAATAGATGAGTGAAAAAGAAACGATGATATTGAACTTTGAAACTAACGATGATGTGAGCTATTTTAAACTTCATGTTCTATTTCTAAAGACGAAACATGGGACTAAAAAAACAAGACGATCACATTCTATTCCAATAAATGCGACAAGAGAAGGAAAGACAATAAATAAGAAGGTGAGTGACAAAGAAAGTAAAGCTTAAAGGCAATATTCTTAGAGCTTGAAAATCTAATTGTGATTGCGAGCCATTTTTAGATTGTAAAATCTATTGATAGACGTGAATATAATTGAATCTTCAACTTCTTGGACTCCAGCATTATTGAGGTAATAGATTTGATTCAATTGCTGATAAGTTTCTCACTATGACTTAGATTTTCTATGGTTGAGATGCTAATAAAATAGGAATAGAAAGTTGTGTGATTTGATGACAAATTATTTGATGCCCTTTTGGCAAAGAATTGATGTTTCTGATTTTTACGAGCTACTTACTAGCTACTTACTGATGCAACAATCTTCTGACTTTTATTAGCTACTTATATAATGATGTAAGACACATCGTTTATATTCTAATTTAAGAGACCTGAAACGGTGAGAAGATGAAAACAAAAGAAGCGGTGCTAAAACTCAAAGGTCATCTTAACTTCGAAACTTGTGTGTGCAGATGTGAGTTATTTGTAGCCTTCAAATTCTATTTCTAAAGATAGAATGTGAGAAGAAAAGATGAGGTGAGAATATATGCAAGAAAGAAATATCAGTATTAAACTTAAAAAATTTGTGATGATGTGGGATATGTTTAGCTTCACATTCAATTTTGAAAGAAAAAATGTGAGAAGAAAGTAGACAAGAGGTGAGCAAATGAGTTAGAAAAAAACGGCGACACTAAATTGCAAAACTATTGATGATATGGGCTATTTTTAGCTTCATATTCAATTTCAAAAGACAAATGTGAGAAGAAGAAAGATGAAATTCAAATTATGTTTCCAAAAAGGTGATATGGGAAGGAAAGACAAGAGGTGAGCAGTTGAGTAAAAAATAAACAATGACACTAAACTTCAAAACCAATGATGATATGAGAAATTTTTTGCACCATATTCAATTTCTAAAGACAAAATGTGAGAAGAAGAAAGATGAGGTTCAAATTATTTCCAAAAAGCTGACATGAAAAAGAAAGAAAAGAGGTGAGAAGATGAGTGAAAAAAAAAACGAAGATATTAAACTGCAAAATCAGTGATGATGTGAGCTATTTTTAGGTTTACATTCAATTGCTATAAATAAATAAATAAATATGAGAAGAAAGTAAACAAGAGGTTCAAATTCTATTTCCAAAAAGTGATTTGAAAAGGAAAGACAAGAGGTGAACATATGAGTTAGAAAGAAACAGTGGCACTAAACTGCAAAACTAGTGATGATATGAGCTATTTTTAGGTTCATATTCAATTTCTAAAGACAAAATGTGAGAGGAAGAAAGATGAAGTTCAAATTCTATTTCCAAAAAGGTGATATGGGAAGGAAAGACAAGATGTGAGCAGATGAGTGAAAAATAAATAGTGGCACTAAACTGCAAAACCAGTGATGATATGGGCTATTTCTAACTTCATATTCAAATTTTAAAGACAAAATGTGAGAAGAAGAAAGATGGGGTTCAAATTATATTTCCAAAAAGGTGATTTGAGAAAGAAAGACAAGAGGGTGGGCAAATGAATGGAAAAGAAACGAAGATATTAAACTGCAAAACCAATGATGATGTGAGTTATTTTTAGTTTCATATTCAATTTCTAAGGACAAAATGTGAGAAGAACAAAGACGAGTTTCAAATTATATTTCCAAAAAACTAACATGAGAAAGAAAAGATGTGAGAAGATGAGTGAAAAAGAAACGACATTATTAAACTACATAACAAGTGATGATGTGAGCTATTTTTAGGTTTAGATTCAACTTCTAAAGATAAAATTTCTGTTTCCAAAAAGGTGGATATGAGAAGGAAAATATAAGAGGTGAGCATATGAGTGAAAAAGAAACTGTGGTATTAAAATGCAAAATGAGTGATGATATGAGCTATTTTAGCTTCATGTTTTATTTTCAAAAACGTGAGACGAAAAAGAAAAGATGATCAAATTCTATTCAAATAAACATGATGAGGAAAGACAATAAATGGGAAGTAAGTGAAAAAAGAAGAAGAAGTAAAGCTTAAAAGCAAAAAGTCTTAAAACATGAAAACCTAATTATGATCGTGAGCCATTTTAGGTTTTACAATCTATTTGAAAAACGTGAATATAATGAAATCTAGCATTTCTATGGTAAGAAAATAGATGTGAATTATGATTCAATTGCTGATAAGTGTAAGAGTAACCTTGCTTTTTAATGCTTTTATGTTAAAACAACATGTCACAAATTTATTAATATAAGTATTAATCATGTGGGATATGCCACATTATTTGGGATGCTGATTTGGAAGGCTAAAGTGTATTGCAATTTGTTTGTTTGCTGGTTGGCAGATTAAAAGGATTAAATGTTGGTTTGTTTATATCTTTTCTTGCAGATTACTTTCATTGTTAAGAATTCTTTTCGGTAAATGGAGGACCAGATAAATAAGTTCGAGTTTGTTGAAACGTTGCATCGTAAAATGTGGTTTTGTGGTTTGTATTTATATTTTTATCCTTACGAGCCACCTATAAATGTGGTGTTTGTAAAAATTGCTGGACAAAATGCAAAAATAATATTTGAAAGGAATTGTGCAGTTACTGATGATGTTGTTTTACGGCTGATAAGTCTATATTTTACATATATTTTATGCCTCCTTTACTTATTTATTTGTTGATTTCCTTGGATTAAATTAGTTGTTTTAATTTGTTTTGTGAGATTTGTGAAGGAATTGTGAAAATAAGAGAAAGTGTGCTAAAAAGGACAAGAAGATGAAGATTTCGTGCAAATCAAGTAAAGAAGCCAAATCATTCCTTTCATAATTAGCAGTGTTGTCAAATTTCCTAGCTCACGATGATTCCAGTCTTACCAAGTCAACAAAGAGAAATCAAGAAGACCCTAGATTAGTAGGAATCTTATTTTTATAATAATCGTAATTATACCTTAGATAGGTAGGATTTCTAGGAGTATTATAAATAGAGAGTTTTGGTCATTGAGAGAACCCTACACCATCAAATTCCTACACACTCATACACAGAACTGAAACACCCTAAGGAGAATACGAAGAGAGCATGTGCAACCTTGACATTCAACTTGGAGAATTCGATGTCTTCTATGTCTTCATCAACCATCATGTTTCTTAATAAGTCCTTCATGAACTAATTTCTTCTACTATGGCTACGATGTCGCATAGATATGAATACTCAAATTCTTTGATATTGTTAATTTTATTTATCTATAAATGTTGAGTACTTGTTACCGTTCTTAATGTTTTCAATTAATTGGCCACTAATTGCATGATTGGAAGAATTGGGTTGAGACCGGAAGAAGATGCCTAATAAATAGCTTTTTGTAATAAGTACCATAAATTACGTAGCTAACTCGGAAGATTAGGTTATGGTTTGTGTAATCACATTAAGGTTTTCCACAAATCTTAATGGGTTCTTAGCCATCTAAATCTATAACTAGGAATAGAGCGGGTTGACGGTACAAAACACAACTAATATAACTCGAAAGAGAGTATTGATGAGGTATGGGAAAACGATTATCAATATATTAGGTAATTAGGATTAACAAGCTAGAAGTATTTGGATGGGATTAGATAGGTGAAAGCAATGTCCTAGTGCTTTATCATCCTTGAATTCACCTTTTACATTATTTACTAATCCCAATTTATTTGCTTAGTTATATTTTTTTCATCATAATCCTCTTTTCCTACCATTATAATAATTTGAGCAATATTGTCCACTTGCAATTAATCACATCAAATTTTGATGCCACTACTGGGGACCAACTTAGTATATTAATAATAGTGAGATTTATTTTCTAGTTGTACTTTGAATATTTAATTAATTATTTTTTTCAAGTACTTCTTTAGTTCAATTTGATTTCATATAAAAATAAAAATAAAAATAAATAAATAAATAAGCGAAACAAAAGGAGAGAAACGTGATCAGCTTCAAACCACAAACAACAAAAGCAAAAGAAATGAAAAAATGAAGAAGAAAAAAAAAAAAAAAAAAACAGCAACTCGTGGAGAACTCCTGGAACGCCTACCTCCCATTCCAAAAGGGGTTTCAACTCTCACGCAAATCAAAATTTCCAATTCCTTTCTCAATTCAATATTCTTTTCCTTTTACAATTAAAGTTTCTTTTCCTAATTGTTTTTGGGTTTTGCTTCCTTCTTCAATTCTATTATCTTATTCTTATTTAAACAAGGGGAAGAAGAGATGGCTTTCGTACCAAATGAACAATGGGAGACCTTGATGTCCTAATAATTTCGACGTCACCCTCAAGCATCATTCTCCCTATAGCTGCTAGGAATTATGAATTGAAAATATCCACTTTAATATGATGCATTCTTTCCATGGAGTAAGTTCTGAAGATCCTTTAGCTCATATTAGAGATATTTTTAACATGATTTCTAACATGGCTTTGACAGGGGGAATCATTGAAGAACATATCAGGATGAAAGTCTTTCCCTACATAGTGAAAGATAAAGTAAAGACGTTGTTGAACTCCTTGAGACCTAGATTATTGACTAGCTGTAATAAGATTCAAAACAAGTCTTGGAGAAGTTCTTTTCGACTTGGAAAACTGATGCACTAAGGGATAGAATCATGCGATTCAGTCAACATACAGATGAGTTATTTTTTGAAACTTGGGAACGGTTCAATAATTTTTTAATACAATGTCCTCACTATGGTTTGCCTACTTTAGTTCTTATGCGTATTTTTTATAAAGCGCTAATTGTTTTGAGTAAGACTGCATGAATAACTATGCAAGTGGATCTATTAAGAACAAGACCACAACTGAATATCAAACTTTGTTTGATACTCTAGCTCTCGAAACACAGCATTCTAATATGAGAGATAAGCGTGCCGGAGTTTATAAAATTGGTAATTCTAATGCTTTTGCTTCTAAAGAACAGGTTGACACTATTACCAGTAAATTAGATGCCTTGCTTGCAATTAATGAGAAAGTTTCAACACATGAGTTTTGCTCCATTTGTATTGTTCTTGGTCATGCCACCATATCTTGTCATATCTCAAGATCGGCTCTGCCATAGCTCCATTTATGTTGTTCTTTGGGCTCCCCTCTCTGCCCTCACGGTTTTGTTTTTGGGAACTCACGAGCAACTTTCCAGTGGATCACCCATCTTGGGATTGCTCTAGCCCCAACTCGCTTAACTTCGGAGTTCTCATGACTCCGAAGCTAGTGAGCTCCCAAAAAGTCTCGTTCTAGATGGATGTGATAATTCGTTTTCTTAAATGTTGATTAAAGGAAAATAAATATGATTATATATTCTTAAGTAATTATCTTAGTAAGAAGGAAATGTATATTTATTGTTGTTTTACTTTTATAATACCATTTCAATAGTTATATGTATATTATTATATTATATATGTTCTTTTGAATAAAAAAGATTTATTTAAATTATATATTTGTTTATTATTGCTTGAGATGCAATTGGATGGTTATTGGGTGCTTTATATACTTATATGTATTTAAACAATTAACTAGCTCTAAAGTGGACGTGTAGTTTGTGTTTTATCAAGTTACTTTTTCCTTATCAACAACCCATGACTTGGAGTTAGCACATGGAGGTTTTACATGCATTCTCAACACGTAGGAACCCATTTTAACTTGAGGTGGCTAGTCCAAATTCATCCTATTGACACATGCACACACATGCAAATACTTAGTCTTTAAATATAGTAGATATTTGTATTTCCTTGGAGAATAAGCAGGTTCTATTCCTTGGAGAATAAGTACGCATGATCTCTTTTAATTGTTTAATAATTGCTTCAGTTATGAGACTAATAAGATGCTAGTAGCAACCAACTTCTTCTAGTATAAATAGGCATCTTCATTGCATCTTATGAAAAACACACAAACCTTGTGTATTAATTGAGGTTACACACTGCATGCATCGCATGCAAAGTAAGATTTCTTTGGGAGAGAAAGAGAGAAAGAGAAAGCTAGTGGTGATATAGTTCCTGGAAGAGTAAAGGTCCCAGCTTGTGTATTTTCTTAACTTGGAATTAGCTTTGAAAATGAGGTAATGGCTTCTTGGGGGCCTTTTGTAGAGATTGATTTAATTAAATTTCGTGAGCTCTATATTATGTGTGATATTATAGTGGTGATATAATGGATAATAATTCTTGATATTAGATGTTTATATATTGTTAATTATTTGGTTAATGTGGTACTGTTTGATTGACGTTCCTTGTATTGGATGTTTACGTACTCTTAACTGTTTGAACAATGTTGGCATAATTATTACGCATTGGTGATGTTTTAAATGGCTACATTGTTGTGAAGGGCATAATTATATCATGTCATGGAATTTGGCTAGAATTCTGGAGTTGAGAAAAATAATGATGAAAAAGAGGGTAATGGAAATAATCTTTTGTGTAGTTGAGTCTAACTCTTGGCAGGTACCAGGTCTCAGGTCTCAGGGATCCCACAGTGCACATGATTTTTATTGGGTGATTCGAGACTGGCGATGGGGAGTTAGACAAGATGACTAACAAAAGGGGAATTATGGGATGCTTAAAATGGGTGTTAGTTCATATAAATGGGCATTCGAGACCAAGTGGTATAAGCATGGTATGGGACATGTAGGTCTGCTTATCTAGTTATATTAATTAACGGGAGTAGATGAAGAGCATTCGTTCATGCATTATTAATAATAATGTGATATTTTGTTGTATGATTGCATGTTACTTAATTTAGTTATATCAATCTACTGTAGTAAGGTCTCATGTCCCTATTGAGCGGTGGTTGTTCATCCTTCATTCTGTTTAATTTTTCAAATGAATTAGTGGGTAAGACAATGAATAAACCAGTTGAGGCTAAATTAGATGAGAGTAATAGAGCTTTATTTATTAATTGTAAAGTTGTAAGATTTTGGAGCTATTTTTATAAGAGAAGTTTATTTTAAACCCATGTTTCAGCTTCTTTTTATTTTATTTTACTTTCTCACGCACTAGGTGTGAGGTTTCCACCAACGCCCGGGTCCAAGGCGTGACAATGGAGGTGGGCATGTACATATAAGGCACATCACCCCCTCTTCATTGGTCGATGTGGGATGTCACATATCTTGTCCTCATGGAGTTTATTTTTCATAATTTTTTCAAGAACAAGCAAACATGCTGAATACCTATAGACAGCCTGTAAATGATCCATTCTCCAACACATACAATTCAGGATGGCAAAGGCATCAATTTTTTATGGAACAATAATCAAAACATACAAAAACCACCACAAGAGAAGAAAAATAACTTGGAAGACATAATCGCACAACTCGCCACAAATACAAATCAATTCATGATTAAAATGGAGACGACCTTACAAAATCAAGCCGCTTCCATCATAAATTTAGAAATTCAAATGGGTAAATTGGCGAACGATGAGAGAGAGAGAGAGAGAGGAGTTTTGCCGAGCTAATCCAAGGTTAATCTGAAAATTCAAGAACATGTGAAGGCAATCACACTCCGAAATGGAAGGCCCATCAAAACCGCTATAGATTTGAATGCAAAAAAGCATCTGCATCAATGTTAGAACCTACATATTTCAAATTTTGAACAGAATTATTAAGAAAATATTGGATGTGTGATTCAAGTTATATTTCAAATTTTGAACTTGGACATAACATAATTCAAAATCTGTTTTTTTTAGAAATATGAGAGGAAGAAAGATAAAGTTAAAATTTTATTTCCAAAAAGGTGAAATGGGAAGGAAAGACAAGAGGTGAGCAGATGAGTAAAAAATAAATAGTGGCACTAAATTGCAAAACCAATGATGATATGGGAAATTTTTTGCTTCATATTCAATTTCTAAAGACAAAATGTGAGAAGAAGAAAGATGGGGTTCAAATTAGATTTCCAAAAGGTTGACATGAGAAAGAAAGAAAAGAGGTGAGAAGATGAGTGAAAAAGAAATGACAGTATTAAACTACAAAACCAGTGATAATGTGAGCTATTTTTGGTTTCATTCAATTTCTAAAGAAAAAATGTGAGAAGAAAGTACACAAGAGGTTCAAATTCTATTTCCAAAAATGTGATATGAAAAGGAAAGACAAGAGGTGAGCAGATGAGTTAGAAAGAAACGATGGCATTAAACTGCAAAACTAGTGATGATATGGGCTATTTTTAGCTTCATACTCAATTTCTAAAGACAAAACGTGAGAGGAAGAAAGATGTTGTTCAAATTCTATTTACAAAAAGGTGCTATGGGAAGGAAAGACAAGAGGTGAGCAGATGAGTGAAAAATAAACAATGGCACTAAACTGCAAAACCAATGATGAAATGGGAAATTTTTTTGCTTCATATTCAATTTCTAAAGACAAAATGTGAGTAGAAAAAAGATGAGGTTCACATTAGATTTCCAAAAAGCTAACATGAGAAAGAAAGAAAAAGAGGTGAGAAGATGAGTGAAAAAGAAACGACAATATTAAACTGCAAAACCAGTGATGATATGAGTTATTTTGAGGTTGACATTCAATTTCTAAAGACAAAATGTGTGAAGAACAAAGACGGGGTTCAAATTATATTTCCAAAAAGTTGACATGGGGGAAAAAAAAAGATGTGAGAAGATGAGTGTAAAGGAAATGACATTATTAAACTGCAAAACCAATGATGATGTGAGCTATTTTTAGGTTTACATTCAATTTCTAAAGACAAAATGTGATGAGAAAATAGACCAAAGGTTTCAATTCTGTTTCCAAAAAGGTGATACGAGAAAGATATATAAGAGGTGAGCAGATGAGTGAAAAAGAAACTGCGGTACCAAAATGCAAAACCAATGATGATATGGGCTATTTTAGCTTCATGTTTTATTTCCAAAAACATGAGATGAAAAAGAAAAGACGATCAAATTCTATTCAAATAAACATGACGTGAGAAGGAAAGACAATAAATGGGAAGTGAGTGAAAACAAAAGTAAAGCTTAAAAGCAAATAGTCTTAAAACATGAAAACCTAATTGTGATCGTGAGCCATTTTAGGTTTTACAATCTATTTGAAAGACGTGAATATAATCAAACATAGCATTATTAAGGTAAGGAAATAGATGTGAATCGTGATTCAATTGCTAATAAGTGTAAAATTAATCTTGTTTTTTAATGCTTTTATGTTAAAACAAAATGTCACAAATTTATTAATATAAGTATTAATCATGTGGGATATGCTACATCACTTGGGATGCTGATTTAGAAGGCTAAAGTGCACTGCAATTTGTTTGCTTGATGGCTAGCTGATTAAAAGGATTAAATGTTTGTTTGTTTCTATCTTTTTTTGCAGATTACTCTCATTGCTAAGAATTCTTTTCGGTAAATTAAGGACTAGAGAAAGAAGTTTGAGTTTGTTGAAACATTTCATTGTAACAATGATAAACAGAATGAGGTAATTGGTTATGTGGTTTGTTTTTACATTTTCAAGTTTAGTTATAAAACAAGAAACCAAACTCAATTTCTGATTTACTTCTCAATTTTTGACATGACAAATGAATAAACCAACCTAGAAAACCAAAAGAACGTTAAAACCAACCTTTTTTTAACAAAACCTAGAAATCCCTTTGAGCTAAACCCGTGCAATAAGGATGAAGCGTAGCTGAAATGGCAACACTCGAACGCAACATCTGAGAGGAAAACCGACGAGATAAAGACCAAAAGGGCGGCTGGATTCGCAGCGTGCCTCCCTAAACGAAAATCGACGGCCTCTCACGCATGCAGAACAATGAACTCTAATCTTCCATGGCTACCCCCAACCAGCTGGTTCAAACAAAACCATGTGCCTCTCAAGAAGGAACAGGCGCATGGTTAGATTCGAAGGAGATGGGGCAAAACGGGGAAAACACAAAACAATTAGCCAAGGATAAAATCGTGATTTTATTGTGTAAGGAAAGAAAATGAGCTGGCTGAACAGTTAAAAATAGAGGCATTTTCGTAAATTTACTGTGCTTAGCTACAGGGATCAATTGGTTTGGGTTTTAGTATATATATAATTTCTCAAAAATTATATTAGGATTATTTATATTTTGATCCCCATGAGCCACCTATAAATGTGGTGTTCGTAAAAGTTGCTAGACAAAATGCAAAAACAGTATTTGAAAGGAATTGTGCAGTTACTAATGGTGTTGTTTTATGACCGTGGACGTATTTGTTCTCCCAACAAAAGCAGTTTCCCACACTACCTGATGATACCGAGTTAAGGAAGGGAATCTGGAGTCTATATTATGATTGCTTGGAACACAATCTTAAATAGTGGACGAATGTGGTGAACAATGGTTATTATGATGAGCTTAAACTACATGTCAAGATTGGCGTTGGTCGTCTTAATGACTTTTGGCGTGATTCTATAAGGTAGTTGGTTAGATTTTGTCTTTGTTATTAAAATTGGTTATAATTTAGTTTAGTTTTAAATTTAAGGGAGATTCACTATTATACCCAATATAGGAGCCCAAATTATAATTTTTTTTTAAAAAAAAAACTTATATGAAATGGACTTCAGAAACACACCCAAAGCCCATTTACAACATAACAAAAAGGCTTTTAACTTCTTTTAAATTCCAAAATTGCCATTTATTTTTTAAACAAACCCAATCCCAAAGCCTCATAATAAAAGCCCAAAACACTTAATAGGGCATCAAAGTAATTTCATAATCAAAATAAATTCAATAGGGCTAGCTGTCATTTTTTGGGCTTGTTTATAGAAATTAAATTGTATAGGATTTATCTATATTATTAGTGCTAAGAATGGGTATATGACTAAGAGGAATGCTAGCAACGTTCTCTCTAACCTTCTCTTTTGGACCTTCTCCATTTTTTGCTTGACATGTGTCATTCTCCTTACACTTAAAACAATGTCATTAATATATTATACAAGCTAACTTTTGCTTTCCAAATTTAACCTTATTAAATGTTTTCAATTTATCCAAAAAAATTTCACAACTTTCTTATCATCTTATTAATTTTTTTTCTAATATCAATTTTTTTTATAAAGAAAATATGTGCTTTTAAGAGGAAATGTCATTTTTTTTTTTTAATTTTTAACACAAAGGGTTTAGATAGGAAAAAAAAAAGGTCCTTTGTGTTTTAAAAAAAACAGACGTTTCCTCTTTTTTGAAAAAAAGCTGACATTTTCTTTATAAAAAAAATTAATAAGATAGTAAGAAAGTTGTGAACTTTTTTTTGGATAAATTGAATACATT
The DNA here is from genome assembly GCF_000346465.2 of Prunus persica. Taxonomy (NCBI): domain Eukaryota; kingdom Viridiplantae; phylum Streptophyta; class Magnoliopsida; order Rosales; family Rosaceae; genus Prunus; species Prunus persica. Next base: position 26,155,925 of record NC_034009.1, read on the forward strand.
TAATAAGGGTAAACTTGGAAAGCAAAAGTTAACTTGTATAATATATTAATGACATTGTTTTAAGTGTAAAGAAAATGACACATATCAAGCAAAAAAGGGAGAAGATCCAAAAGAGAAAGTTTAGAGAGAAGATTGCTAGCATTCTCCAAAAAAAGCCCTATGAATAAATATCTCTAAATGTAAATGTATTTGATATAAATTCTTCCTATGAATTGTTTGTAGGGGTTTGATTTATTGTGTACGTCACATCCATTCTAATTTCAAGGAACTTAGATTTTCTGTGGTTTAGATGGTTAAGAGCTCAAGACGTGAAGCCCCTATACTACCCTTCACCGCCCACTATGCCATGTGTGAAATGAGTCCACGCTCCAAAGTCAAATGCACATTAAAACTTGATATTGATAGAAGAGGAATCTCTTACTCAGTCAAGAAGGAACTGCATTGGATTCCATTCCCGAGGCAACCGCTCCAAAGTCAATGACAAGCCCAACTTGTTCGTCAAATTCCAAAATCCTTGGCATATGTGAATCTTAATTCCACAAAACGTTACACTCAAAACTTGAAACACACTTCCTGCCAACCACTATCCTCCAAGTCTTTTGATCTATTCAACTTTAATTTCCTTGCATCTTCAAGCCGCAGTGAAAGGGTGAGACTCGGCGGATTCACATGGTTTCAAGCTCCAAAACCATGCCTTTCGAGGCCTACAGAAGGCCACACCTCCCTTTTTTCTTCAATACTATTTACAAGTAACAGCCAAAACACAAGAAAAGCAAAAGCTTGGAACTTTTGTTTGTATGCATGTATCTTCTGTAAGGCACCAGCCGGCCTTACCCAATATCCAAAACCAATTTTCTTGTTCCTGCTTTTTTTTTCAAGCTCTTTTCTTGTTTCCGATCAAAGGGTAGAAAAAAATGGAAGTGGAGAGCAGTGTGATGGGAACCCAGTCTCCAAAATTTGCTCTGCCTGTGGACTCTGATCACAAGGCCACCGAGTTCAGATTGTTTTCCATAGCCAAACCCCACATGCGAGCGTTTCACTTGTCCTGGTTTTCCTTCTTCCTCTGCTTTGTCTCCAGCTTCGCCGCACCGCCTCTCATTCCTGTCATACGTGACAACCTCAATCTAACGGCTACCGACATCGGTAATGCCGGGATAGCTTCAGTTTCTGGTGCAGTGTTTGCAAGAATAGCCATGGGAACTGCCTGTGACTTATTTGGACCGCGGCTTGCCTCTGCCTCGCTCATCCTCCTCACTGCACCAGCAGTCTTTTTCACTTCCATGGCCTCATCTCCAATCTCTTTCCTCCTCGTGCGTTTCTTCACAGGCTTCTCTTTGGCCACTTTCGTCTCGACCCAATTCTGGATGAGCTCCATGTTCTCTCCTCCAGTCGTTGGCACAGCCAATGGAGTTGCAGGCGGGTGGGGAAACTTGGGTGGTGGAGCAACGCAGCTGATCATGCCCCTTGTTTTTGACGCCATCAAGAACATTGGCGCTGCCAAGTTCACAGCTTGGAGGATCGCCTTCTTCATCCCTGCCCTGTTTCAGACGCTTTCAGCATTTCTTATTCTGATATTTGGTGAGGACATGCCAGACGGGAACTTCCATGGCCTGCAGAAATCTGGGGAGAAGCCAAAAGACAAATTCTCAAGCGTCTTCTATCATGGGGTTACAAATTACAGAGGGTGGATTTTGGCTTTGACTTATGGATATTGCTTTGGGGTTGAGCTGGCAGTGGACAACATAATAGCAGAGTACTTTTATGACAGATTCAATCTGAATCTCCACACTGCAGGGATCATAGCAGCAACTTTTGGATTGGCAAATATTGTTTCTAGGCCTGGAGGAGGGATTCTGTCAGATGTAGTGGCAAAGAGGTTTGGGATGAGGGGCAGGTTGTGGACTTTGTGGATTGTACAAACCTTTGGAGGTGTCCTCTGTGTTGTTCTTGGGCAGGTGAATTCTTTGACTGCATCCATTGCTGTGATGATTTTGTTCTCCTTCTTTGTCCAAGGTGCTTGTGGGCTTACATTTGGGGTGGTTCCTTTTGTCTCGAGAAGGTAAGTTTTTTTCACAAATATTTATTCCATAATTTAAGTTTTTCAATTTCCCTAGTTTTTTTTTTCATGAGAAAGATTTGCTAACTAAAAGCAAGTCAAGCAATATTAATTATCTAGCAGAGAACAGCTAATTGATCAGAGAAAGTTAGAAACATCGATCGAAGTATTAGTTTTCATGAAAGAAATTTATGTTGACCCCTCTACCTCAACTGTCAGAGTGGAGAAATGAAAACTTTGACACGTTACATTGTTTAGTAGCTACATTATTGTGTAATTATGTGACACAATTTCCATACTTTTTTTTCAGGTCATTAGGGGTCATATCTGGTATGACAGGAGGAGGTGGAAATGTGGGTGCCGTTCTGACCCAACTGATATTCTTCAAAGGATCAAAATATTCAAAAGAAACAGGCATAACTCTAATGGGGATCATGATCATCTGTTGTACCCTCCCAATGACTTTGATTTACTTCCCACAATGGGGTGGCATGTTCCTTGGTCCATCTGAAAAGAAGGCCACAGAAGAAGACTACTACATGTCTGAGTGGAGTTCGAAGGAGAAGGACAAAGGGTTTCACCAGGCAAGTGTCAAATTTGCTGAGAACAGCAGAAGTGAAAGAGGAAAACCCGACTATGTAACCAGGCCCTCTGATGAGACTTCACCACCACATGTGTGAAAGCTTCAAACAAAAAAGCTCGGAAATCTCTGCATGTTTATAGCTTTTAAAGTTGATCAAGTACTGTTTTAGTTTAAGCAAAATGAAAAGTTTCCTTTAGGTGTCAATATTTGTAAAGCAAGAAAGTTTATGTGGTTAATTGTGTCAAACATTTGTTTCAAATGGGTGATTTTTATATTGCCTAACAGAGCCAAAGCAATTTAAGTCCAATAAGGAGGTAGAATTATGCACCAAACAACTTGATGATGATTTGGACTTGAATATTGAATTTGGCATGAAATTTACCTACATCTCTAGACTCTACTCATCAAAAGCCTTGACCATCGTCCTCCTAATGTAAGCCTAGAAAACATAAGAGACTAGATTCCCAAATGTTTGACAGTTTTTGGGCATATACGACCAAAAAAACCAAAAAGTTCTGCGGCATATTATGGATAAGCTAGCCTATGGGTATTCTTGATAAGAATCAGCAATGCCTTGCTAGGCCCAGCTAGTTTTGCTTTAACCCATCAACTCTTCTTATTAATCAAAAGTTTTGCGGCATATTTGATAACCTCACTTATTTTCTTCATCTCTTATATGTAATATTACAAATTATTTTAGGCTAATCCATGAATAATCACAGCGGCGTCTTCAGGGAATGAATGTTGCTATATGCAAAGCATAGCTGGCAATGTGTTTGATGAGTTCATTCTGCTTGGCAATGGGGAATGGCTTCCCCATTTCCTCAAACGAGTCTTTGCATGCTTCGGCGAAGCTCATAACCGCAGAGAGTTTGACGTTGAAGCTGCCTATGTCATGACTCTTGAGACTCCGCAGGCTCTCCTTGAGGCTATAAAGGGCTTCGTCATACACGTACGTGCAAGTTGGAGAGTCCTTGTGGGGAAGCCTAGCAGCCGAACTTTTTGCTTGCTTTGTCTCTGAAATCAATCGATTGACAGTTGCCTCCGCGGCGACATATGGGCTTTTCTCTCTTCCCACAACCGAGTGGCAGAGGGCTGCGTAGTTAGCTCCGGCACATAGATCCAAGCCCTGTCCATGAGCTTGGCCTGAGAGGAAGGCAAGAAAGAGCAGTGACAAAGAGATGAGCTGCTTGTTGACAGTGACACCCATTGTAATAACAAATCTTACTTTAAACCAATGAAACAATTGAATTTTCATTCATTTAACACATACAATATTGTATAATATTAAATATTAAATCACATTCAAAGCTACTACGATTCAAATAAATAATTTCATAGCATCATATCGACAAGCCACAATATTTTTTCAAGATGAAGTGAAGCCATCTCCTTGATTTCGTCAAACGTTTTGTGCATTGGTTCAACCATATATAAGCTGCCACATGCAGCCCACGTGGTAATAAATTGTTGCCCACTTCGTCTTCTTTTCCTTTTCTACAATTTCCATTTTCAGTCACCATCTTACATGTTTTCCCATATTTTCCAAGGAAATGGGAACAGAATGTTGTGATTCTTGACTTATAGTTGGGGACATGTTTGGTGACTGAGATTGAATTGGATTATGAGGTAGAATTGGATTGCATTGGATTACATTGGATTGAAAATAATAACGCTAATCCAATGATGTGTTTGATACCACACATGATTACAGGGTTGAATTAATTGAAATGTGCTATTAATTACATGGCTTAGTAGGATTAGACATACTCCAATCCGACTTAATCCCAACATTTTGGTAGGTATAATCATATTACATTTGACTTGTAGTAGGATTAGACGTAATCCAATCCATGTTGTTTTTAGGCCATCAAATATTTGACGAGGATTATGAATCCTATCCAACTACATAATTCAATTCACTAAACAGACCCTTATTGTTTGGTATGGGTATGGCCTTCCGGTTTTATACAACTGCAAGCCCATCATTGATCCACGTCATTCTTTGCCAAATGGCCATCGGCCAAACAATAAAATTCCAGACTCCGTAGTCGAGAAGAGGAAAATTTCCCATCAAAAACACAACTCTTCTTAGCAAATATGGAAAAACATGTAACATGGCGAGGAGAGACTCAAGGACGTGATCACTAAGCAGGCTGCATCATATCATGAGTAGCTAGCTATATATGCTTGAACCAATGTCAAAGAATTTTGAGGAATCAAGTGGATCGGTTCACACACTTATGAGTAGGTGCATGATGAAAATTGAAACCCAAGGAAGCATACTTTTTTAGCAAGAAATCTTTCTGATCCGTTGTGATTTTGAGCTCTTCTAAGGGAAACTTAACTGTTGCATATCTCTACAAGTTACCAAAATCTTTGTCAGCTAATAAACAATGACTTTCCGATTGAAAATAAAATTTGAGAAAGATGTAGGCTAAGAGTGGAGATGAACAAGTGAGTCTGTAATAAACAAATACTATATTTGATGAATGATCAAGAGACAGAAAGTAAAGACATCATCTTTATTATCTGTGCAAAGTTTTTTAGGCCATGCGCGTGCATTGAGGCCTAAAGGCTGCGTTGGACGGTGCCAGCACCCACCTCCTCTTCCACTATCAAAACCTAAGTCACCCACTCAAACGGGTCTGGTTCTGGTTTCTCGTTCTAAAGTGGACACAACACAAATTTGAATAAACAATTCAAGCTTGGAAGCTTTTAGACCCTTTTACTCAAAACAAAGAAACTATTTTATTTATTCTTTCATACAAAGTACGAACTGAATTACACTACAATACCACAGAAAACATAATTTTTTTTTTAATATCTTTTTATACCATCCATCACCTTCAAACATAATTGTAAATATTTTTGTAGAAGGGAAGCTCAAAGAAACCACTAAGTCAAATAAATCTTTCTAACACATCTTCTCATGCGACCTTGCTATATGCTTGACTTGACCCCCATCCCTTCTCAAGCAGTAGTCTATGACTGAAGGAAGCAAGGGAGCTTTTGACTTCCCATAAGAGTTTCGACACAAATCGGATCGAAGTGATCTCGGGTCCCCGGTTGTGGGTTTAAGCCGGATATCAATAAGATCCACATCTGTGCATGGAGTGTCATTGCTACAAGCTAGACGAATTGGCTCCTTTGAATAATTCCCAATTATATTATCGAATTTAACACCTGAGATTGCCACAGCTCCTCTAATTTGGTTCTGGCACAAATGCTTCTTCATGTTGTCACAATAGTTTTGGTCTATCACTATAGGAACGCCCACATTGGAAACCTGGATGTTGGAGAATGATACATTCTTCACGGACCCCTTTCCTCCCTGCCAAATTTAGGATTTATTAACATGTGGATATTTAATTAGTAAGTACGCAATTAATTATTAACTTTATTTATACGTACCGGCCAAGTCTTGATCCTAACTCCTGATTGAGTATTCTGAAATAAAATGTTGTTCACGATGATGTTTGAGACACAAGCTACACTTCCGGCTTTTCCGAGTCCTCCTAGACTGTAATACGAGAAAGAAAGAAACGAAAAAAACAAAATTAATGCATCGTTGATTTCAAAAAAACAAAAAAACAAACCCAAAAAAAAAAAAAAACTCATGTTTTCTATTGAAATTTAAACTAAGATCTAAAAAGGGTCAATGTATATGTATGTGGCATACCTTATGCCATGGCCAGGGCCACATTTAACATGATGAATATGAACGTTAGAGCATCCTGTTTGTATGGATACACAGTCATCTCCTGTATAAAGAGAGAAACCACAAATGTTAGGATTTAATATAATAATAATGTGGAGCTCCAATATCAGGCATACAGAAGTCAAGTTGGCAAGTTGCACATTGTTTTTCTTGTGCCCTGCAAATCCCTGCTTGCTTCAAAAGTTATACTTGAGTGACAGTTTACCGTTTAAAAATGTTTATGAGGCACCAGTTTATAAATTATTTTCTTCCTCGTACCAGTGAGCTAACTATCTTTTCAGTACAATTCCAAGTGCGCAATGCACCATCTAGGCACTGGGCACTGACTACTTTTTTTTAGCACACATTTTCCTTTTTTATTTTTATTTTTCAATTATTTATAATTTAGAAAAGGATATTAATTATGGCTTGATTATTCTTACTTACCACAGCCAATAGTAGAATGGTGAATTTCCACGTTTTGTGTGTTCTGCAAGTGAATGCCGTCTGTATTTGGGCTATAATCTGGTGAAGTGATGGTAATGTTGTTCACTTTGATCCACGAAGAGTTGTCAAATTTTAAGTGGCACTGAGGGCTGTTTATGATTTTGATGTTTCGAACTGTGACATCTGAGCTAAAATAGAATCTCAAAGCCTGCATGTAAAAATAAGAAAAGAGAAAAAGCCTTTAAAACCATGTTGCATTGTATCTGATTTCTTTTCAAACAATTTATAATGAGAAGGAAGAAAAGGCTCGAAAGAGAAATAATTACAGTGGGTTTCGTATCCGGAGTGTGCTTGGACCTCTTGTGCGCAGATGAATTCCACCAGTCAGAGCCCTGGCCATCAACAATGCCAGTGCCCTGGATGGTGAAGTTACGAGCGTATTTGAAGTTTATCCATTGGAACAAACTGGATTCTGGCCAGGTACTTGCTTTTGAAGGAGCCAAGAGAGTTCCATCTATCTGTTGGAATTCCAAAATCACATTAATATTATTAGTTAGCTTTGCATGTTAAATCATGGTTAAGTGAAAGAAGCATATGCATTTCTTACACTTCTTCATTTCTTTATTCCTAATGCAGCATGAAATATATATAGTTATTGAAATCTGATGAAGTGATTAAAAAAAGAAAAAAAAAGAAGAGAGAGAACAAAATAAACCTGAAGAACAAGGTCAGGCATACAACCGCTGCCATCAAGAGTTATAGGCTGGATGAGGAACTTGAATCCTGAAGGGATTTCCACAGTTGCCCCTTTAACCCTGCAGGCAGCTTCCCATGCTGCTACAAGTGCCTGATGGATTGGGATGCTCAATAAAATTAGAACATATGTTATTTCATTCTATCTTATTCTCCAGCGGGCGCACACACACACAATTAATGCAAGCACACAAGAACATATATATGCCACTTCCCAATGTTGTTTTACCTTCGAATCATCGGAGACTCCATCACCCTTGGCACCAAATGACAAGACGGGGAAAATGGTAGACTGTTGGGGTTGAGGAGGGGCTGGAGCAGGGCCGGGCAAATGTGAATTATGAGTTCTATTGCCACTGGTGGCACCCTTTCCTTGATGATGTTTATGTGGTTTGCTCTTCTTGGTATGATTTTTTCTTGCCTCAACTGAAGTTATTAGAAATGTTAGAAAGGCAATCAAAAACAAGAAAAGTAGAGAAGATAAATTTTTGCTCCTCTTCATCTGTGTTTTAGGCTTCTATGTATGCTTAGAGCAGAGAGATATTGTCTCTAAGTTTCAGGAAGCACTCTGCTTGCAGCAGGGAGGGTAAGGTAGTTATAGGCAGTTTATAAACTTTATACAAGGATCTTTTACGAAAACACCCTTGCGTGGATTCCAACATTCATGAACACCCTTCATTTCTAGCTAGCTAGCTTTTAAATTTAATTATGAGTTCTATGCCTCTTCTACTGCACTAGGTGCCCTTTCTTTTTTTTTCTTTTTTTTGTTACAATATTTTATGATAGAATTTGGATTAATAATTATCTTTAAGTGATCTCTGAGTCATCTACAAGTATGCAGCTTAAATATTCTGCCATTTGAAATCTATCTTCAAGCAAGACTAGTGCAAAATGATCAGGCATTTAAGAACTATGTCCTGAAGAAACTATATGTGTTTCAGCTGCTTGATTTACTATGATTCAAAATTAATTATCCATCTGTGATCCATTATATATATTCCTACAAGCTTGAGCAAAATTAGCTGCCTTCCAAGTTATTACCCCTGATCTTTTTGCTCTATAACTAATCATGCAATTTCAGTTTCCATTAATCCTAGGTGATATATTCTCTCTTGTGTACTTACGTCTGATAAATTTTTGTATGTTTAGAACCATCCAATTCAATACACATGGGACATGTGGAAATATTTTATTTTTATGTCCTATGTGAATTGGACAATATTTCCATATGTCCCATATGCATGTATTGAAGTGTAAATCAGCTGGTGTACCGGGAACATACAAAAATTACTCCGTCATCCTACTTGTGTCTCATAATTGGAAATTGGAGCTTCTTAATATAAGGACAAATCCATCATTTAGTTGAGTGGAAGCTAGATGAGGAAAGTAGTATATATATATTTTCAGATAGGAAGTTGGATAACATTATTAAGCCTTAATTAATATTGTATTAATTTAACTAGTTCATAAGAAGGTGCTGAAAATGAATGATCTGGATTCCTCCATCTGATAAATGGGGTTGTCATCCATTTAAAAACACAATTTTATTCTCGTTGGACCCTGGCATGCAGTATATTATGAATAACCTGCAGCACCTAAACTTTCAGAATATTATATCAGATTTCCAAAATAGAACTCAAAGTAAAAAGGTTGGTGGTCCAAGGTTTTTGTTGTTGTTGAAGTAATATAAATAACATAGAGCACAGGGAGAATGTTCATCAAACCAAACCTAGCAAACCAGATTGCAGAGCAAGGATGGAAAAAAGGAGAGTTTGATTGGGAAAGCGATGGATTCTTACTATCTTTTTGTTTTTGGCATGCATAAAACAAATAAAAGGAGTGGCAGGTTTTCTAGTTACAAGTTGGAGAATATGGAGGCCCCATTGGCCATTACAATTCTGATGCCTTTAGTTTAAGAGAAGATGGCTCGCACGTTCATGTATAAAAAGGGAAAGAACTGAAAAGGGCTTTGTGGTATTTGAGAAGGAAATGTTTAGGACCTTTTCTGAAGCTCTACTCTTTGTCTCTGTCTTCTTCTCGCACGCCGTGGGCCACACGTGGGACCGGTCGGTGCCATTCATTTCTGCAGCTCCTATCACTATTGCGGCCGGTTCTTCTGCTTTCCCACCTCCCTCCCCTTCCTCTTAAACACAAAATATTAAGGGGCATGTTATCTAACTCTCTCTTTTAATCTTCTTTCCTTGGATGCAATTTTCCCTTCTCCTCATGTCATGTGTCATTATCGTCTTGCACTAAAAATAAATTCATAAGCCATAATTGCACAAATATTAAGAAGAATGATACATGTTATGAGAAAATGAGAATGTTGCTAACAGTATTCTTCAAACATTATGAGCAGTTAAGAATTATGATTGTGACATTATTGTTGTGTTAGTTGTAACTCACCATTGTTTTTTTGATCCGCGTTAATCAACTTTGTAATCCAACCGTGGATTAAAGGACATTCTTCATCGTTTTGGTTTTGTGTACTAATTTGTAAGACAAGTACATATCTTCGGTTGATCTATTTTGTATTGATATTGTGTTTATGTGTAAAAGAAACTAGGTTGTTTTAGGATATAATTAAATATCTTTTCCATATAAGTCATAAATCCTAAATCACTTAAGTAATAATGCTCAAGCGTTAAAGTTAATAAAGTTAATACGATGTTAATCACTCATTTGAACTTACTCCATAATATGATTTGATAATTCAAAAAGTAAGCGGGGGCTCAGATCGTGGAATAGAATTACATTATGGAGTGCGCCAAAACATGTGATTAACGACATATTAACTTACTAATTGATCAGAAATTAAAGTGCAAGATTGACAGCAAAACATTTGTCATTGTTAATTGACACCGCAAAGAGAAATACAAGCCGTTCTTTCGTTTGGGCCTGAAAAACCAAATACGAAGTTTGAGCCACATTGATGACTATGGAAACACTCATTTTAGATTGGGCCTCGGATCTTTATCCATTAGCCATTTGATATCCGGTTCCGGTAATGCTCGGATACGACATGTCGCATACGCCTCTTACTACGTCGAGAGGTCGCATCAACCTACCACCCATTGAGTCGTTGAATATCAAATTGTCAATGCCGAAAGCTAGCTCTTTTGTCTTTATCTGAGGCTCTGGAAAATGGAAAGCTCCCTCTCATTTTCATTTCGTAGTTATTCGTTGTTGTTGCGTACGCGGGTGGATCTCCCGTCTCGGTCTTCTAAAGCAGCAATTGACGGTTGACTTTGACTTTTGTAGAAAACGCAGCAGTAGTGATATACCATTACCCAGCTATCATTTACACCCAACAAGCTCCTATAACCAGACCCCACGTCACCACCTGGCTCCACACATCCACGTTCAATCCACCATCACCAACTGGTTTTTCTATCACTCACCATCGCATTCCTCCTTCTTGTGGATGGTGGATGCTACTGTTGCTTATTCAATTCCAAACGCCCCCAGAATAGATTTTGAATTATTTTCGCAACGTTGCAGCAAACTTCAACATGTCTAAGAACTGTGTGCTGCTTTTGCTCCTTCCTCTATTTTTTCTTGTAAAGACTGCTCATTCTGACCCAAGAGCCACAGAGGCAGCCCTGATGTGCACCAACGAGACTGCTTTGATGGCAGAGAGGCAAACCTTCGTAGCCAACTTCTTGGCAACCATGGACGCAGTGACTCCTCAGATTGCTGTCCAAAGATACGCAGCTGCTGTCAATGGAACCGGGAACAACACCGTCTATGCTTTCGGCGAGTGCATGAAGGACCTCTCAAAACAAGACTGCGATGTCTGCTTTGCTCAGTGCAAGACCCAGATTTTGAGGTGCCTCCCATTTCAGAAAGCAACTCGTGGGGGCCGGCTTTTCTACGATGGGTGCTATTTGAGGTACGATGACTTCAATTTCTTCAACCAAAGCTTAAGCGCCCAAGACACCTCTGTTTGCGGGGGCACAGGTTTTGGTGGGAACCAGAGTGTTTTCAAGGACAATGCTTTGAGGTTGGTGAGGAACTTGAGTTTCGTGGCGCCGAAGAATGATGGGTTTTCTGTTGGGTTTGTGGGTCAGGGGAATGAGACGGTTTATGGGTTGGCTCAGTGTTGGGAGTTTGTGAATGGGTCTGCTTGTGAAGAGTGTTTGGCTGACACAGTTGTGAGAATTGGATCGTGCCCACCAAAAGCAGAAGGGAGGGTCTTGAATGCTGGTTGCTACTTGAGGTATTCGACTCAGAAGTTTTATAGTAACAATACGAGCACTGATGCTGCAGGAAATGGAGGTTAGTTTGGTTTTCTTGGCTTTTACTTTTTGTCTGTGTTATTTTGATACAAAGAACTGGAAGTGGATTGAGATTTCGACTGTAAATCAATTTCGAAGCTTCATGTATTGAATTGTAAAGACTTTTGAAATTTGGTTTCTGTTGTGAATGCTCCAAATCTGTTCCTGAGTAATAATGTTCAATGTTGGCATGCAAATGTTTGTTAGGACACCGCGGCTTGGCCATAATTTTGGCTGTAACAGCTGCTGTTTTTGCTGTTGTGCTGAGTATTTTTTCGGTTGCTTTCTTTACAAGGAAGAAAATACTGAAGAGGAGGAAAGGTACCGAGGTTTGGCTTGAAGTTCTAATAGATTCCATCTTTAAGCACTGAATTCATTTTTGTTTTCTAATTTTAATGCCACATTTGCTTCAGAGAAAAAGCAATTAGGTCCTCTGTTGGCCACTGTGAATAAGTCCCAACTCAATTTTTCGTATGAAGTTCTTGAAAGGGCCACCAATTACTTTCATGATTCTAACAAGCTTGGACAAGGAGGGTCCGGTTCCGTTTACAAGGTAGTTTCGTGGATTTTCTTTCTGTAGGGGGGATTTGGATATAAGTAATGTGGAATGGATTCAATTGACTTCGTGAATTTCTTTATGAACAACACAGGGAGTTTTGCCAGATGGGAAGGTTGTTGCCATAAAGAGGCTGTTCTTCAATACAAGGCAATGGGTGGATCATTTCTTCAATGAAGTCAATTTGATTAGTGGGATCCATCATAAAAAACTTGTAAAGCTATTGGGGTGCAGCATTACAGGCCCTGAAAGCCTTCTTGTTTATGAGTATGTCCCAAATCAAAGCCTTAATGATTATTTTACTGGTAATTTTCTCTTCTCTGTCCTGTTTTGGGGAAGACAATTGGTTTTTCTCATCAGTCCATTTGCTTGTTCCTGCTATTCATCCCTTGAATGATTTTCAGTGAAAAATAATGTCGAGCCGCTGAGGTGGGAGTTGAGGTATAAAATCATATTGGGCACAGCTGAGGGTTTGGCCTATCTTCATGAAGAATCAAAAGTGAGGATTATTCATAGGGATATAAAACTGAGCAACATTCTGTTGGATGAGGACTTCATGCCGAAGATTGCTGATTTTGGACTTGCTAGATTATTTCCTGAAGATAAAACTCACATCAGCACTGCCATTGCTGGCACATTGTAAGTTGAGCACCTGCTTTTGTTTTTCTTTGCTGCTTCATAGATGTGCTTATGGTTTCTAATGTAGAGCATTTAAAATTTGCTTCGCTAGAGGCTATATGGCTCCAGAGTATGTCGTTCGTGGCAAGTTGACGGAGAAGGCAGACGTTTACAGTTTTGGAGTTCTTGTCATCGAAGTCGTATGTGGAAAGAGGAACAACTGCTACATTCCAAATTCAGTTTCAATTCTACACATGGTAAACGAATATATTTTGCATATGTTCTCTTGTCATCGACTTACAGTTTATGAAACTTAAGCAAATATTAACCTATTTCTTATGTTTTCGTATCATAAAAGGCTTGGGACCTTTATGGAACGGGTAGGCTATGCAGTGCTGTTGATCCACTCCTAGAAGGTAAGTTTGATGAAGAAGAGGCATCTAGATTACTTCAAATTGGGCTACTTTGTGTACAAGCCTCTGCAGAGCTGCGTCCAGCAATGTCATTAGTTGTGAAAATGCTGATCGAAAATCCTGAGATTCCTCAACCAACACAGCCACCATTTCTCAACTCTGGCAGTGCAGAATTCGGCAGACAAATTCCCTCAGGGACTTTCAATACTCTGCCCGACTCTAACAACACACACTCTTCAAGGAATAGCATGACTCAAAGCTGGATTGAGCCCAGATGAACTTTTTCTACACACAGCATTAGTGTTCATCCTAAGCTCACAAGACCCAGTTCACCAAACCAGCATTTCAGAATTTCATCTCCAACTTTCCAGGACTTGTATTTCTCCTATTTGTTTCCTTCAAGAGAGATGATGAGCAAGTTCAAGTGATGTAGGAGCTGAAACAGTCAAATTGCACTCAAATTTTGTGTACCTTGTATATGTTTTACAACATCGGTAGAGCAGAATGTCCTATATATGTAAAATGTGCTGTAGAGAAATATTTGGGAGTATATATATTACTAATATTACCATGCAGGCAGAAGTAACCAAAGAAATCCTCTGTTTCTTCTTATACATTTATATATTTCTTGTCCTATACGGATGTCCGGACGTTATTACAACGTGGATGTCAGTATTGGAAAAAATCTGTATATATATACATATAAATATAAAATTGGCTTGATCAATATTTTCAAATGACGGTGATAATTTTAATGAACAACCGTCCTAAAGTCAAAATAAAGAAAAGTAATCTAAGGAACAATAGATGCCAGCTTTGGTTTAATTATAGGCACATGGAGAAGCAGCAGCAGCTCTACCGTTTTCAAGCTACGCGTTGCACTTTTTCTTTGTAAAAAACAATTTGGTGTGTACAATGTCATTTGTCTGATATACAAAGACAATCTGGCAAATTTTCTCTGCAAAAGACTCCTTCAAACTAGGGGTGGGCGCGGTCCGGTTCGGTCCGGTTCTCACCTCAAACCGGAATCGAAATCGGTATTATTTAACCGGTCCGGTTCGGTCCGGTTTAGGCAAAAAAAATTTCGAAAACCGGCCGGTTCGGTTCTAACCGGTTCTGACCGGTTCCGGTTTTGAACCGGATTATTAATTTATTATTTTTTTAATTTTTTTTTAAAAAAAAAAATTTTTTTAATTTTTTTAATAAAAAAATTATAATAAATAACTTATTTTTTTAGCTTAAAAATGAACAAATAATCCAATTCATACATTTAGAAATTTTTTGAAGTTGAACTTGGAAAATTAGTGATTATAGAAGTTAAAAAATGGCATTAGATTTTAAAATTTTGTAAAAATATAAATATAAAATATATGACCGGTCCGGTTCGGTCCGGTCCGGTGCGGAGAGATGTAAAACCAGAACCGGAACCGGTTCGGTCCGGTTCCGGTCCAATTTGTTGACTTTTTTGGTCAACCGGTTTTTTTTCACCGGTTCGGTTTGGTGTTCCGGTTTTCCGGTCCCGATGCCCACCCCTACTTCAAACATACATATTTTCAAGGTTGATTAAGGAAACAAAAGAAGAACATTTAAAATAACAAATGGGAGGACTCGCAACATTTTAAATGTGCAGTTGCTATTTTCTTTTGAGATATTTAGTCATATACTCATTCTTAGTACTAAAACTATAAATAAACCCTATATCATTTAATTTCTATAAACAAACTCAAAAAAAATCAAAAAATGACAGCTGGCCCTATTGAATATAATTTTGATTATTAAATTACCTATTGAGTGTTTTGGGTTTTTTTTATGAGGTTTTGGAGTTGGGTTTGTTTTAAGAAATTAATAGCAGTTTTGTAATTTAAAAGAAGTTAAAAGCCTTTTTATTATGTTGTAAATGAGCTTTAGGTGTGTTTTTAAAATTCATTTCATATAGGGTTTTTTTTTTATAATTTAGACTCCTATATTGGATATAATACTGAATCTCCCTTTCCTTTTTCTTTTAAAATAACAATTGTAACAACAACTACAACACTAACAATCACAACAAGCAAAGGACCCACTAGTGTAGTGATTTGGAGTATTTACTCCCTCAGGTAAGGTCCTAGTTCGAGTCTTAGCATTTGTGTTGTGTGTATGAAGTTTAATATGCTATCGCTCCTTTCAATAGGAAAGTTCCTCAAAACAATCACAACAAATATTATTAACAAGATTAATTCTTCCCCACTTGGACGTTGTTTATCACTTATAAGACTGAGAGTGTGTTATTGAATGGTTATCTGTTGAATGTTATTCTAGCAACTGTTGGTTGTTTGCAATGGCCAAGGGTCAAAAACAGAACACAAAACACAAGAATCTTCGAATATTTATTCGAAAGTGTACCGCCAGTACCTACCTACAAACCATTTTGTAAATTTTCAAAGATAAGAAGCCTCAAACAGGAAATTCCCACTGGAATTTTGGAGCATTCAACTCCTAATAGTCAAAGACACCCAAGTGTTACGAGAGAGAGAGAGAGAGAGAGAGAGAGAGAGAGAGAGCTACGTCGTTTATGTAGCTGTTGGATGGATTTTCAGTCGAAGACCGCGTCGTTTCCACTTTGTCCCCTCCTCAGTCTTTAGTCTTTGCTTCTCAGGTTTCAATTCAACTTGAACAAATTTAGACGAAATTCTTTCGTCTCTCTAGACTCTACTTGCTGTCTCTCACTCTTGACTTGTGATATAAATTGCCCTTCTATCTGTTTCGCTTAGCTTCATCTCTCCCGGAACTCCCAAGTTTCAGCTCACCGATCCAATGCAACAACAAAAGGTATGTACACATATATGCATGTGTTGTTTTTGGAAATTCATTTTCATGGATTCAAAGCTATCATTTTTTTCGCCCTTCTATAGTTCATGCAGTTTGTGCTGGTCTCAGTTTAGTTGAATCCCAGTTCCTATGTCTTCCACAACATAGTTTTTTGTTTACTTTACATTAATTTGACATTCAATTTAAGGATATATATATAGTTCATATATAGTTTGTGCTGGTCTCTGTTTTTCTCTTCTTCTCTTTTCTTTTGTGCCATAATAACCGAGGCTGCTTAACATCTTGCCCTTCTGTTCAGTCACCTGAGACCGGTATAGAAAGTCAGCAGTTTAGACGTTGACCGTTAGCTGTTGATGGCAACGGTGTGCTGGCTGGCGGTCATGGTGGGGATGGGTAGGGTCTCATCTTGTTGGACATTTATTTGTGTAGGTTAGCTGAGCTCAGAGAGCTGTGGTGTTCTCAAGCATCACGTTCCCTCTATAATTTAATACCGACATTAGAATCGTCATCTTCACCTTCATCCAAAATTCTGGGACCCAACTTGAAATTCTTGTGGGGTCCCTTGTTCTTGTTATAGCGATGATTGATTTCAATTTTCATCTAAAAGCCAATTAAAGGGGGCTGATAGAAACGTTTCTTCTTCCAGAATTGGCTGTGAAAGTGTGAACCCAGATAAAAACTTTGGGGCTGCAACAATTTTATGGTGACAGATCCAATCCAAGAGACCTGCCCCTTTGACTTAAGATGTCACAGCAAAATGAACCAACCACCAGCTCAAAACTTTAAAGACGGTGCCTAAATAAATATGAACGCTATATCTGTCCTTTCACTTTCACACCCTGATCATGATGATTTTGGACCAACCCATCTTTCCTCCTGGACTAACCACCCATCTCAATGAGATAGATGCTTCTTTGATCAAAATATGGATTGAATTTCAAAGATTATTGGATAAAAGGCATTTGTTGGAGTTGGACAAAGCATGTTTTGATTGATCTACTGGAGCTCTCTGTTGTAATGCCATCTGTCACTCTGTTATATCTCTAATTCCATTTTGCCCAATTGTCAAACAGCTTCATATAAAGTGGATGGAGGTAGCTGCCCCTTAACTCAAAGTTTCCATTTCATCTAAAAAATGAAGAAATGCAGCATCTCAGTCATTACCCAACATCTTCTTCTCCTGAAGATCCTGCTGCTACTAGGAATGGCTCTAGGAGATCCAAGAACCCAGACGGTCCAAATCATGTGCGGCAAGCAACTGGAGCACAACTCAACTGTGTTTGTTCCAAACTTTGTGAGCACAATGGAAAACATCAGTGAACAAATGCGAACTTCTGGTTTTGGAGTGGCAAGGACTGGTTCAGGCCCTGACACCAACTATGGCCTAGCTCAATGCTATGGTGATCTTTCTCTTCTAGACTGTGTGCTATGCTACGCTGAGGCACGTACGGTGCTTCCCCAATGCTTTCCTTACAATGGGGGTCGGATTTACCTAGACGGTTGTTTCATGAGGTCCGAAAACTACACGTTTTATGAGGAGTTTAGAGGATCAGACGATAGGGCCGTGTGCGGGAACACAACGAGGAAGAGTACAGCGTTCGAAGAATCAGCAAGGCAGGTTGTGCAGCGTGCAGTTGAATCTGCTCCAAGCAATGGAAGGTATGCAAGGGGTGAGGTGAGTGTTAGTGGGACGGGGAATGAATCGGCTTATGTGTTGGCTGATTGCTGGAGAACTTTGGATGAGAACTCTTGCAGGCAATGTCTGGAAAATGCATCTGTATCAATGTTGGGATGTTTGCCTTGGTCTGAGGGCAGAGCATTATACACAGGGTGCTTCATGAGGTACTCAGATAGAGATTTTCTCAACAAGGAAGTGGGGAATGGAAGTTCTAGAGGTAAAAAGGGATGCTGCCCTTTTTTCTTGACCTGTTATAGCGAAAAGTTTGGCTTGATCATGATCAATTTTACATTGATGACTTTTGCAGGTACCATAATTGTGATAGTAGTCTCAGTTATCAGCTCCTTGGTGGTTTTGGTAGTTGGAGTAGCTATTGGATTTTATATCTGGAAGCACAGATATATACAAAAGAAACGCAGAGGTAACAAAAAGGCTTTGTTTCCCATTAGTTATTGCTTCCAGAAAGTAAATTTATTGGACATGAAGGTCAACCCCCGACTCTATTCTCTCATGAGCATTGGTAATTCTGCAGGATCAAATGATGCAGAAAAGTGGGCAAAAACCCTCAATGACAGCAGCTTAAACTTCAAGTACTCAACAATTGAAAAGGCCACGGGATCTTTCGACATTGCCAACAAGCTTGGACAAGGAGGTTTTGGAACAGTTTATAAGGTACCTTATCTCCCTTTCTTTAATCCTATATCTTTCAATGTCTCTCTCTCTCTCTCTCTCTCTCTCTCTCACTGGAACAGAACATATCTAGGATTATCAAACACATGGTCAGAAACTAAGTGGTTTTCTCCTTGCAGGGAGTTCTGGCTGATGGGAGAGAGATTGCAGTGAAGAGGCTTTTCTTTAACAACAGACACAGAGCAGCAGATTTCTATAATGAAATCAACATTATAAGCAGCGTGGAACACAAAAACTTGGTCAGGCTGTTGGGTTGTAGTTGCGCAGGACCCGAAAGCCTTCTCGTCTATGAATACCTGGCCAACAGGAGTCTTGACCGCTTCATCTTCGGTAATTTCATAACTTTATGTTATTTAAACCTGTCTTAATGACGTGATATTTCATGCAATGCATGTAATCTTAAATGTTTTCAACAAATTTGAACAGATCAAGAAAGAGGTAAAACACTAAACTGGGACAAGAGATATGAGATCATTGTTGGGACAGCAGAAGGCTTAGTCCACCTTCACGACAACTCGAAAACAAGGATCATTCACAGAGACATAAAGGCCAGCAACATCCTTTTGGATTCAAGGCTTCGAGCTAAGATTGCAGATTTCGGGTTGGCTAGGTCTTTCGAGGAAGATAAGAGCCACATCAGCACAGCCATTGCAGGAACATTGTAAGCATATATACATTCAAACTCATTTTGGAATTGTCTTGGTGAACACAAACGTATCACACCATGAAAAACGTTTCGCTTACTGGTTTTTGTAATTAATCTCAGGGGATACATGGCTCCAGAGTACCTAGCTCATGGCCAGCTGACAGAGAAGGTAGATGTCTACAGTTTCGGAGTGCTTATATTGGAGATAGTCACTGGAAGGCAGAACAACAGGAGCAAATCTGCAGAGTACTCAGACAGCATAGTCACAATTGTAAAGCTCCCAAAATTCTTCAATTTTTTTTTTCCAATCATAAAACAATTTGGATTTTATCCTCGTACTTACTTTGTCGCTCCTGTGTTTATTTGGCTAAACAGACTTGGAAGCACTTTCAAGCAGGGACTACAGAGGAACTATACGACTCAAATTTAATGCTGCAGAATTGCAATGACGATGTTAAGGATGGGATACTGAGAGTGGTGCAAATAGGACTTCTATGCACCCAAGAGAGTCCCTCTTTACGACCCACAATGTCAAAGGCACTGCAGATGCTAACAAAGAAGGAGAAGCACCTTCCTGCACCCGCCAATCCACCTTTTATAGATGAAAAGACCATGGAACTGAATGACACCGGCGACGACCCGGGTTACCCTCTAAATGCAGATGGTGCTTCTTCAGTTGCTAGCGTTTCATATAGTTCTTTCTATCCCAGGTGACCACATGAGATGGAAAAGAAAGGATTCTCAAAATTCCAGAGCCACACTTCATTTTTCCAGTGAAGGAGCTCAGGAATCTCAAGTAACAACTTGGCCCTGCTCAGCTCAATAGGAAAACACATCTAATGACGGCATATTTTGAGCCACTGTGATAAAGTGCAAAGTGGCATTCGAGGATTTGTAGATATACTGATAATGGTTGAGCCAGACTTTTAAATAAAGAATTTTTTTTTCTTCTTATTTTTCTGAGCCATGCAGTATGTGGTCAAATATAATTCGCACTTGTTAGAAGTACAATTGATCATTAGTAATGCTCTTAAAGATTGTTATTCACAGCTATGAGAGAATAATTGAAAGGAAATGTTCAAGTCCAACATCATTCTTCTCTACCAAAGGCGCATGTTTCATGTTCAACAAAACACAATTTGAAAGATAACACACAAGATTTAACGGGTGGCTACTAAGTTCCCCATGAGGCTTCCACCAATCTCATAATATCTGGCATTAGAAAAACCTACATCTAGAGCCAGCTCTTCCAACTCCTTACCTGTATTCATAGAGAACTTTTAATCAACAAACAGTACCTTTTCTTATCCATCTTATTAAGCCAATGCACAAAGGCCTCCAAATTTGCCAAGGCACTCAAATTCACTACATTTGAAGATGGAATATATAAACGCAGTAGTACAAAGAGAGCTTTAAACTATCAAAACAACTTCAGTGCAGGTGCCTTAAAACTAAAAGGTAACCAAAATAAAGAGCAAAAAGCATGATGCTATGTTGATCAAGATGAATGCACCTGTCAGAAATTCCCGGATTGAACTCTTTAAGTATTTGTAATCCTCTGCAAGGCCAAAACCAGAAGCCACAGGTACAACAACATTGTCAATCATCAATTCCTAGCAAAGGTTGAAACAGCCAGCACTCTCAGTTTGTCATGTTGCTAACAACACAAAAACATTGACCAAATTATCAAAAACTCAAAATTTCTGGCTATGAATACCTGAGTAAAGGCAATAACTGGATTGATGCTTTTATTAAAGTCAAGGATAGATACTCTTGAGCCTGTAAACACCAGCAAGAATGAGAAACAGTAAACCACAACCAACAACTACGATGAGAGAGAGAGAGAGAGAGAGCGAGAGAGAGAGAGAGAGAGAGAGAGAGAGAGAGAGAGAGAGAGAATGGAACCTGCTTTTGAAACTCTATACATTTCCTGCATGGCCTTATGTTTGTCTACTACATTTCTCAGACCATAACCCATAGTGATGGCATCAAAGTGACCATCAGAAAATGGCAAATCAATTGCATCACCTTCAACCCACCTAAGATGCAATGCATAACATGATTGATTATCCTGAATTAAAGTTCAAAACTTTTTTAGTTAATTGACCACTAGATTTACCAGTGCTCACTCAATGTTTGTGTGGAAGGCTTTTGACATCAACTTTTGCCGCGAAGAAGCAACTGATAACTGCTCTTTCGAGAAATCGAGACCAATCACCTGCTAGCGTTCAAATTACAATCTCAGTCTTAAAAACCAGTTCAGATTCATGGAAAAGCACCAAAATTTCAACAAACCAAACTTTGGTAACATCAATTGTATGACAAACAACAATGAACAAACCTTGCCACTGGACCCAACTTTCTCAGACAAGAGAAACGCCAAATCCCCACTTCCACAGCACAAATCCAACACACTGTCTCCCTTTTTAGCTCTGTCCCAAAAAGAATTTCTCTTTAAAAAAAATCGAACTTCAGATAACCAAATATCAAAAAATACCAACCGAACCCAAAAAAATATATATATTTGAATTTTACCCACTCCAGGACACTGCCATTCTTTTCCATATTCGATGCTGACCCAAGCTCAGCAAATCATTCAACTAAAAGAAAAGAGAAAAATATCAAGACCCATTAACTATTTACAAAGAAAAGCGACACTGCAACTTGAAGTAAAATGAGCAAAAGCTTTACGTTATCGTAGACAGGGGCAATGCGGTTGAAGAGCGCCTGGCGCTTGGTCGAGGATCGGACCAGACTGCGTCTGAACCGGGAACTGGGTAGACATGGACCGGTTGAGAATGGAAGAAGATGAAGCTGAAGCGAAGCCATGTCAGCTATTCGTTTCTCCTTCGCTGACACATTAAAACAGAGATAGAGCTTTTTTGTGAGACTCAGTGATCGGATCAGAGAGTCGCAATCCAGTACATGATGGGCCATTGTTTCTACTGTAAGCCCAATACAGTGAACAATCTGGGCTAGCCCAATAGTTATGCTTGGACTCAAATATATGTTCGCAACTTGATGAAGCTAACCTATTATATCAAGTTCCGGTCGGATTTTTTACCCAACTCTTATCAAAACTACTATGGTGTTCAAATTTGCCTTACTTCACAAAAAATAATAATAAAGTGATATTCTGAAGGGAAGATCGAAATCGGGTGCAAAGGGATGGACACACTTCCTCAGTAACTAGTCTAACCCACGTATGCAATGCCCCACTCTTTAACTAGCCTATTTTAATTCGCCCAATAAAAATAATGAAATGATGTCACATCAGTTGGAATACAAGCTGGCGTGGCTAGAATGTACCAGCTCTGTTTGCGAGTACGAGTGATAGCAAAGACTATGTAAGCATTTCATTCATTACCAACAGTGGTAAAATTCCATAGCATAAATGGAAGCAAATTACAATAATTTTTACCCTCTATTGATCTTGGAGAGAATAGGGTAAAGTTAATCAACCAATGTCAATGTCAGTAAAGTTTGCATTTTTCCAGATCATGTACATGAAGGCAGAGCATGCGCAGCACAAAGCACAAAACAAATTTTGCAGGAGATGAAGCATTTGGGAGAATGTACATGCAATGCAAGAGCACCTCAGTCATCTGTGAAAAATGGACCAGCAATATTATCCATCACGGCAAATTGCATGTTCTCAGATGGTCTCCAATGGCGCTTGCGCTGATTGATAAACCAGTTGTTGATTTGCCTCTGATCTAGCCCCGTCGATTCAGCCAGCGCAATCTTGTCAGCCTCCTGGATGAGAGATTCAAGCCAAAGGGTTAGCACATATTTTGATTTGTCGAAATGTATGTTGCGGAAAAAGAGAGATGTATAAATTTTGGCACCGTTGGGTATGGCCATTTATAATGAACACTCCACCAATCAAACAACGTTTGCCTTGCTTCTTTTGGTAGCTTTCCTTTCTTCTTCTTCTTGGAGAATTCAAGCTTCAAGGTGCCAATGTGACTGCCAAACCTACGCATGAGCCGGTCCTTGAGATCTCGATCTTCACCCCTTTGTTGACCTTCCTGCACTTCTATTTCTCCGCCACTGAAATCCTCATCTGATGACGCACCGCCTTCATCTGATCAGCAACATTCCATTGCAAATGTTCTTCAGAAAGATTGGATATAACATACGTACATAGCACCATGGGCTAAAATGCTGATTTGATTTTGTGAAAATAATTAAAATTGTCCAACTTCAACAGTTTGTGTGATTTCTTGTTCTCATATCAAAATTTTCCTGTCATATAACTTGGCAAACTTTGGGAAAGCGCATATAAATTCAAGTTTACCCCGCAACACATGCATATAACTTGGGAACAAGGATTCATACTTAATAGAAAAGAATAAACTTAAATTAAAAAATTAAAATCCCCAAATTAAGTTAATTGGAAAGGGGAAAAAGGGTTGGACCCACACCAAGAACAAAGCTTTCAAAGGCAACTAGGTCTAGAGAGGCAACTAGGTCAAGACTCTAGACCATAGAGTAGTATAGGGCAGGTGGCTAGAGGAGGAGGGCAGCCATTGTTATCAGACACAGAATGTGTGGTAGTATTTCATTGTCAGCCGGATGGAGACTAGAAGAGAGAGAGGTGTGTCAGGAACTGAGAGTGGACAAGACGGGTGGGGACATCAATCAAATCAAAACTGACATATACAGTAGACAGTACACAGCGTCCCAACCCACCATATTATAACCCTCCCTCCCTCTCCATCCTGACGGAGAAACACCCTACCCTAATAAACAGTGGTGGGGGTTTAACGATCCGTGGGGTCCCATTTACAAAGGACACGTACCCTACAAAATTAGGTTCCTGTACCATCTTGTGTAAAAATACATCCTAAATTCGCATAATAAGTTAGGAAACCGTGCATTGGATAGGATGGTAGGGGCCAATATGCATATACATGCATGATTCCATGTCCATTTCATTTTCATAGGGTTTTGCAATAATTAGAGGCTCAGTTCTTTCTTGCTCAAATTAACACACAAATTATTAAAAATGAAGAAGAAAAGAAGAGAACAGCATTGAATTGGGGGGACCCAGTGCGAGAGGCAAAGGTCCACAGAGTGAAGAGTGAAGAGTGAAGAGTGAAGAGTGAAGAGTGAAGGGGGAGAGAGAGAGAGAGAGACACGTGTGAAGCAATAATGAAAGGCCAAAAGACCCCACGGCCCATGGAAATGACACGCACTTAGCACAAGTAGCAGTGGCCACAATGCCCAGAAGAAGCTCATGAGAGAGAGAGCGAGAGAGGGAGTCCATAAAAGCTGCTAATAGCGTAAACTACGGGAGTCCATGTGAATGAATGAATGAATGACTGAAAGTGTGGAGAGGAGAGAAAACTTCGACCACCCGCTCCACCCGGGCTTTTCTTTTCTATTAAAGTTTTCTTCCTTCCATACCAGACCAGTAGAGTATTTAAAACCCTCTCCCCATTATGCCCTCATCACCACTTTCACCAAATAAAATATAAAAACTTGGGAAAAGCCTCTCGGCTGTATGATAATCAGAGTTACCGTTTCAACACAAGAATGCGCATCGTCGCTGTGCAAGGAAGATGAAAGCCCAGCTATATCTCAAGAAATGTCACGTCCATATAACTTCCTAAATTTTATGTTATACTTGTAAACTCAACACTTGAAATCCATCACAACTAAGGATTTTATTATATAAAGAGAAATTAAGAAAACAGATATGAAGAGAAAAAAAGAAAAATGAATATGCAGATAGCATTGAAAAAGGAGCAAACAAGACTTCACATATGCAGGCAGGCCAACCAGATAGGCACCTAAACCATCCATCCAAGCACGTGAATATATGCTTAAAGAATCTAGTGATACGCAGCAGTGAGAGCACGAGGCCAATTAAGCACACTGGAAAGGCATTATGTACTTTGATACAATACAAAAAACAACAAAAGGAAGTAACAGCAGGTTTTCTGTGATTGAGAGATGCCTAAATGCACAAATCCTTGCCCAAATAAACAATTATATTATCAACAAATCCGATTTGTACTTGTACATCTTGTTTTTGGGTACACCTATTAAAATAGATAGGCGCTTAGAAAGGGAAGAAAGTTCACAAGACACAGTGCATGATATGGACTCACGTGATTACTAAGATTCCTATGTGAGCTTTGCTAATGATCATGGCCTAGGGAGGGCCAGACTTGAAGTACACATAGCTTTGATTCTATTCTACTTTCTAATTTCCAAGATAAGTTTGGCTGCGATGCCAAGAACCAGCCAGAGAGCTACTAATTGGACAATTTCCGATGTGCGCATATCACCACTCATGCTGTGTTGGAACTTGAGAATCAATAATTTATACAAGCAACAAATATACCGTCGTCTTTAAATATAGAGAACCATTTCCTCCATTTAAGGCTAAAACTAGTTTGCAAAGGCCCCCTAGGCTGTGTATTGATTTAGAGCAATTGCTTCTCAAGAAAAGTTTTGGGTTTCAAGTCCTAATATCCGTATAATGTGTGAGTTTAGTTTGTTACCGCCACTCTCAATAGAAACATTCCTCAAAAAAGACTAAAACTAGTTCAAAAACAAACTCTAACCAGAAAGTGCATGGTGGCATTGCATTTCATTTTTCCAGTAAGAATCAATTCGAATTTTTTTTCCTTTGTCATCCTATTTGTCATGGAAACAAAGAAGCTACGACTCTTATCAGCTAGAAGATCAACAAATTTAAGGGAATGAATGCATATAATGATCCCAAGTTCCACACAACTTCTCATGAACAAAACTTGTTACATTCCCCAAAACAATTTTGCTACGAGTCTCCCGACCCACACTGATACATCCATCTGAAAATGTTGGTCTAAATGCACTTATTTTAATGTCAAAATCAGAAATTGCAACATCCATATATACATTGATGTCGGCACACCAAAAAAAACATATTTTACTCAAAAAAGAGGAACTTGAATGTTATCTATATCATAAATTCTTGTGATAGAAATAACCGCAAACGAAGGAGGGTGTATAAAAATGTAATGGAAGCCTTCAAACTTCATTAACATGCAGACACTATATCAAATAAACTCCTAGTGTGAAGTTGATAATTAGCCTAGATCATTTTATACTTGGAAGTACATGAACATGCGTGGAGAAAGGAAAGGAAAGGAAAGGAAAGGAAAGGAAAAGAAAAGAAAAGGAAACTTTTTTCACTCGATGAATAGGGAGTGATACACATAATGAGCATCCGAAGAGTACTAGCAAGCTAGCTCCCTCAGGAGAGCCAATTAATGGCCACTGTATGAAACAATCAAACAACTATTTGAGATGTCATCACTGCAGATCTTTGAAACGTCAAAATCAGAATCTCTGAAACAAAAAAGCAAAGCTTTTACTTTGCAAGCCGGTTCTTCTATGGCGCATTGGGAG
>NC_034009.1:26182656-26223407 GCF_000346465.2 Prunus persica
GAGAGAGAGAGAGAGAGAGAGAGATAAGTATCAAGTATTATCACCGAAGGTAGGTAAGTAAGGGTAAGACTAGGAAACCAGTGGCCGCAATATTTCGTGCGTTTTATGTTCACCAACACGAGCCAAATCAAGCTACAACTATCGTGAGAGAGAGAGAGAGACTAACCGGAGAGGGTTCTAATGGAGGAGGCGTTAGCAGATGAAGTGCAGAGATTGCTAAGTTGCAGTTCAATCTTGTTCAAGAAAGTGGTGGCTTCATCAAAAGGCCTTGAGAGATCTGATTTGTATTTCACTAACATCTCGCAGTAGGTTTCCTAAATATATAAACAAACCCAAATTAATTAAAGGAGAAAACTTAGCGAAACTTAGCCAGAAAAATAGATCAGTAGCAATCTAACACCAATTAAATTATAAAGTAAAAAAGAGAGAGAGAGAGAGAGAGAGAGAGAGAGAGAGAGAAGAGGGTGGGGGACCAATAATACCATGAACTCGTCGAGCTCGGGATCGGCTCCCAAATACGTGGAGGACATAGAAGAATTAGAATTACAAGAGCCTCGCTGCTGCTGCTTATAGTTATAAAAGTCGCTTTCTCGGCGGATTTCGTCTAAGAAACTCGCGATTTCCGGAGGCGCCCCTACCTACATAAAAAAAACATTTACAAAAGTTAAATTCATTTGCACCTCCTAACTGTCATCGAAGAAGCTAAGAAGAACACTGTCAGAGGCTGACACTAAAATTTCTTTATTTTGAAACAAACAAAGAAAACTGAAACAGAAAACTCAGACTACATATTATTTGTAGAAATTTAATGATGTTATTTGTTGGTGGGTGTAGGTTCTGAAAAGTTCACCTTCTGGCACTCAATATAAGCGTGAATGAGCCTAGGGTAAGTGGGGTGCGATGCAATTTTGGCTTTGATGGCGCCAAACACGTCTTCCTCGCGTTGAAATTCCGGCGTGATTGTTGGTGAAGCTGCCTCCGACATGGCCGAGTACAGTACCACGTCGTCCGATCCGAACATCGGGACCCGATGATGATGATGCTCCCCACGGAAGGCTCCGGATGAGACAAGCAGGCTTTGGTAATCCAACGGTAGGATCAGATTTTCCGGGGTCATCAGCGCCCTGTCTTCGTACTCCGCCGTTGATTGAAAACCCTTGTCCCCGCACTCCGCCGTTGATTGCAATCCGTACATTTCCTCCATCCAATTCAAATGGCAGACAACAAAAGTATATCTTCTTCTTCTTCTTTCTTTCTTTCTATATGTCTTCTTCTAGTTCTAGCTACAGCTATAGGAGAAAAATAAAATAAAATAAACTAAAAGGCAGTATATTTGTTTATTTCTATTCATCTTGAAATTTTAACCACAAAATTTTTAACTGAGAGAACATTTGCTGGAAGTGGAGTATCAGAGGGTAACTGGAAGTGTTCTTGGGGAGTGTGCTTGTTGTCCAACTAACAACTAAGTGATATATGATTAGATATGTAATAGCCCCTTCCTTTTTCATCTTTTTCCTTTTCTACTGTGTTGTTACTTAAAATATATATATTATTTAGCGTGTGTGTTACTTTCAAGGTGTAAACAATGTTTAATGCTTGTTTGCAATTACTTCTTTATGAGGCATTTTTGTTCATAAGCACTTCTAGCGATCGTAAATGATTTTATTATAAATTTTCATAAGAAAAAATATTTGAGATCACTTTTTGAAGAAGTATACTCTAGAAAGTGCTTTTATGACCTAGAAGTACTTCTAAATTATAGTTGTCAGAAATATTTTTTTGTTGTCAAAAAACACTTTTAATCCTTTTATAAACACTCCCAAACTGACAGCTAGATACACCAAAACAAAATTAGAAAGATGCAATACCTAAATTGACCAAACATGGAAAAAAAGAAAGAGGAGGCTCGAGGCACGAGCAAAGTAGGTTTTAAAATTCCAGCAGAAAAAACATAAAATATAAAAAGCAGCCTTTGTATTTGTAAATGGCAAGATGAGACTTTTCCTTTTCCATATATAAATAATATTGTATAAATTGTGTATATAACTCATTGTACAATGATACCTATGCTTCTTATGCTGACGACTCTGCCCAATTTTAGTAATTGACAATTCACATTGTATAACCCTATTTGTGGCTCTATTAAAGTTTACTGTTAACTTTTCTATATATACTGTTTTACCTTTTATATTTTTACTGGGGAGTTAATAATAACTTGCAGTACAGTTGTAGGTAGATAATGTTGATAATTGATGCATTCGACAAAGGAAAAATTATTCGATAAAAAGTATGATCTATGTAGTCAAGACGAATTCTAGTGGTGGGCCATGCATACCTACAGGCGGCCACTACACGTGGGACACACTAGCACGTGGAGGGCACGCATTCCTCCCCAATGAGCTCGAGATGCATATGGAACTGGAACCCACCAGCATCTGCATTAATTAATATTAATTTTGTATATTGTATACGCATGCATGAATATATATATATATATGTGTGTGTAGTTGACATTTTGGGAGCAAATTCAATTGGTTGCTTTAATATGATGGAAATCGAACTTGAAAAGGAAAATCAATAGAAAACATGGACGTCGGTGGTGGTAGAACAATTCATTATGCGGTGCGTTTAGGGTAAACGTCTTCACGACTTTTTGAAACCCTACCCTTATATTATGGGACGGTGGGGAGTTGGAAGAAGATAAGAAGTACGGTATGGGAGATTTATATGGCTAGACCCCCGTGCGTTGTAACGGTTGGTGGGGGTCCGATAATATGGTTGATTATGCAGACAAGACAACCTTAAGCTAATACGCTTAACTCATATTTAAAAAAAAGAGCTATGACTAGATTGGGACCCGACAGCTTTGACTAGTCAGACACTAGGCCACAGGATTTTTGGGACCTTTTGGGTTCATGTTATCGACTGATGTGATAAATTCGTGTTGTGAAAACCAATCCACTAGTTTGAGATTAAAAATTTACTAGTCGGCAAATATATTTATACATATGGCGGATGATGTAACACCACTTTCAGAATTAGTAATAAGCTGCCCAAGCTGATTGGGGAGAAAAATTTACTTATACACGAGATATCACCGTGGTGTTATTTTAAGTTAATTATTTATTATTATATGTTTTAATTTTTCGATATAATAATACAATCTTTTAATATAATAATAAGTTTGGAGTACCGTTATAGTGACATACCCATTATATATAATTTCTTCTTATTATGGGCG
This sequence comes from Prunus persica, assembly GCF_000346465.2. NCBI lineage: Eukaryota > Viridiplantae > Streptophyta > Magnoliopsida > Rosales > Rosaceae > Prunus > Prunus persica. The sequence continues at coordinate 26,185,898 of NC_034009.1, forward strand.
AAGCCATATTCGGACCATAGTGGTCACAAGCCCCCCTCAATCTTTATATCCCTTGTATTTATATATTATATATAATATATTTTGGGATATTTACTTTAAAATAAATCATATATTATTTTCTTTTTGTCTACAAATTAATCATAAAACTTCCTAATCACTTTTCTACTTTCTCTTAAATCTTCTAGGTTGGGTTATGATATTTGCACTAAAAACTCCTTTTTTTTCTCTCTTTCTCCTCCTCATTTGTTTAACTTAAGCTTTGTGAATTTTTTTTCCTTCCCTTTTTACATGTTTGAGTAGGATACCTTAATATTGAGATTTATGAATTTTTTTTGTATTTCTTCTCTATGTTGGAATATAAATTATTAACTTTTGAGTCTTTAATAGTGTAGATGATGAGATTAAAATATGAAATTAAAGACAATTATGTTTATAATGAATGAATAAATTATTAATCAATATGAAATGATATTATGAAGTTGGCTTAACCGAGTAGTTAGTATCGTATTAAAAAAATTGTGAAGGTTAGTAATCAGTTAGTGCTTGAACGCTCCTATTCAAATTATTTTTTAAAGTTTTGTGAAGGATCCCTTCTAATATGAAATCCTGACTCCACCACTACTTCTTATAATAGGAAAATATTGATGTCCCATAATAAGCAAGTTGGTGAGCTGCAGCTTTTGACAAAAGCATAAGTTGAAAAATGAGTGTTGTCTTGCGTTTTGAGTCCCAGTTTGGGATTGCTGTCACTTTTAAAAAAAAGTTGCTTCTGCTGTGCTTTGAAAATAATTAGTTGTAAAGTAAAGCAGCTCTATGTTTGGTAAATAATATTTTTAAAATGTTGTTAGTACAAAAAGCAGTGTTAAAATCATTTGGTAAATTTTAATATAAAATTGTTGTGACTATGAATAATGACTAAAATAGACATGATGTTAAAAGTGTTATGTACTAATCATGTGGTAGTAGTGGTAGTGATGGAGTGAAGGTAGTGGTGGTGATCAAGGTGGATCTTGTGGTTGTGGTAGTGATGGTGGTGGTGGTGGGGATGATGATTGTGGAGGTGGTGGTGGTGGTAGTGGATGTGGAGGTTGGAGGAGGAGGAGGTGGTTGTGGTGGTGGAAAAGGTAGAGGTGGAGGAGGTAGTGGTGGAGGTGGATGTGGAGGTGGTGAAGGTGGTGGTGGCGGAGGATGAGGAGGAGACAGATGTGGTGGTGGTGGTGGTGGTGGCGGTGGTTGTGGATGTAGTGAATGTGGTGGTGCAAGTGGTGGAGTTGAATGTTGAAGTGGAGGTGGTGTCATTTTTTAAAATGAATGATGGTATTTTGAGAATTAAAAAAATTCATTAAAAGTTCATCTCTACTTCTTTTGAAATCAGCTTTGAAAAGCAACCCAGAGCCTGCTTTTAAAAACTGCTGTCAAAAGACCACTGCTTTTAAAATAATTGAGATATTTTATTTCTACCAAATACCTTAAACTGCTTCACTTTAAAGTAAAGCCGCTTTAGGATAAAAAAAAGTTTTCTCAAACGGAGCCTAACTTTCGATAAATAAAAATCTTATATCAACATTTGCAAATCTACTAAATGGAAATGTTTTCTTTTTAACATTCAATTATTTAATTGCTGTTGCAGGGTGCGCCATGCATTTACTAGTCATCAACAACAACAACAACAACAACGAAGTACAAATAAAAAAGAAATAAAAAGAATATTAAAGCCTAATACGTACCATTAAGACCAAAAGGGCGCAAATTTTTCAGACGAGGGTGAACCAGCAAACCAGCAGTTGGCTTTCTTTCTTTTATATATTTCTGATGTTTGATTTGATGGATTGATTGATCGTCTCGGGAAAAAGTTGACAAGATACCGTCCTCTCCCTGTAAAAAAGTTAAAACGTGTTTCACAGAGAATCCAAATAGTGTGCAGTTGTCACCGTTGGATCGTTCTCGGATTAAACAAACACCGACTTCCGAGGCCAATCAGACGGTTGATATCTTAAGGTAAAACCTACAGTTTTGTGAGCAGGCAACGCATCTTTTCTTTACCTCTTTTTTTCCATTGGTAGGTCGAATTATTTACAAATAAAATCGGAAATGCATAAAAACTGGGCGTACCTCTTCAGCATTTTAATGGCTTCGGTGCAGCAGCAGCAGCCACATGACCTAGTCGGGTCGGAGTTATATCCATCCACCCTGTTATTCTTGTATTTTTGTTGCCTGGCAAGTGTGCACGTGTGTTTTCTTCTCTGAGCTATATCTATATATATATATATATATATATATAGCTTTCCGAACCTGAGTTTTCACAAAAGGTTTGATTAATGTGGAGGTGGTCCAAGAATTGCTTTCTTATATAGAGTCAATCAGGTGCCTTGTATTGTGGCGGACGTAAATTAAAGCATTTGGAATATTAATTAAATATAATTCGTGATTAAGCAATTGAATATCAATGTCAAAAGTAAATTTCTTGCTACGTATTCACATGAACGACACGTGTTACTAACAAAGCCGTATTTAGTGAAAGGAGTTCCGCATTTGTCATCTGATCACATGCTTAAACAAATATTAAGTTTGCCGTCTCCGAACTTAAAGGGTGCTGCTGCATCTGCGGAAAGTTCACCAACCATCTTCAAGTCAAATAAAATTCGTGTCGCTTATTCATAGATTCACAAAGACTTTTACTCCTTGACTTTCCATTCGACATACCACATGGCCAATTACCAAGTACCACGTTCTGAAAGGGCTGCATCTGAGGAAGCTGTAATTGGGGGACAACAATCGAAGATCAATGATGCTTAAATCCGACCAAATCTTCGTGCTTACTATGTTAAAAATGCTTCTTATATTTGATCATTATCATCGTCGATCTTCCTTTTACTTTTTTGTACATGTGATATATTTGATAGACTAAGAATATTTATAAAGATATTTACACAATCAAAACTTAGGTCATCCGAGGCTGTAAGAGCAGCCATGCAGTTGTTTTGTTTGTAGCCAGGCATGTGTTGTTGTCAAAATTAATTGATAATCAGGCTAATCATGATAAAATATCAAAGTCATTACAAATATATATCATCAATAAATCACGCATGTTTAACTTTAATTTTGGAGTCCAAACACACAATAAGACTCAATTAGAGAAAGCCATTGTTATTAATATTAAATGAAATCTCTGTAAGCTCCTTTTTTTTATCCCTTTTGAGAATTGTTTAATCGCAATGGATTGAAACTTTTGCGTTGTTATTGTTTTTGGCCGGTCAAAAAGGAATTATTGGCTGTTGGTGGTTGAGGCGAAGGCTGACCTAGGTTGACAAGGATTTCGATTTCTGATTAGTCAAAGATACAGAGGGTTGTTTTCGATGGTTGTTAGGTGTTATGTAGTTCAGGCATACCTTAGCATAGTGTTGATTAATTAAAGCTTTGGTTCTTTGATATTTACTTTTGAGTGCTGTTATTTTCTTCTTTCCGTCCTTTTTTTTTTTGTTTTTTGTTTTTTGTGTTCTTCTTATCTTCTTACTCATAATGTAAATTTGAAAAAATATAGTCATATCTTTGCACTCACTATTATTCTTAAAACACCTTTTAATTTGTCTTCACAATTTCAAATAAAAAAGTGGGTGAAATAACAAGAGATCAGTCAAATCCTAAAGGAAACAAATGCTAACAAGGTAGAGAATAATTAAAGAAAATTCTACGAAACATAGATATGAAGTTAGAATAATGAACTACATGAGATGCAGGAGAAACATTTGCATGCCAAGTTATTTAGCTTGCTTGTATATTTCTAAGTGCCCTTTTGGTATTGTTTATTTAAAGTAATAAGTGATTTTTAAAAAAATTTAGGAAACTCAGCCTGTTTGATAAACTATGAGAAAGTCACTTATTATTAAAAATTGCAATGAGAGAAAGTTATAAGGGAAAACAACTTCAGGAGTGCTTTCATTTTCTGATTCTGCAGGAATCAATTTCAAAGATGCACTGGGTTTAATGATTATACGTAAATCATTTTATGATTATGAGGCAATCAGTTCAAACAACAATTTTAACAAAAAGTTTACTAAACACTAAACTACTTTCTCTTACAACAAATCTAATAATGATTATTTTCAAAGCATAACAATGTCAACTGAGTGTAAGACTTTTTAAATGTTAAAGGATTCCCTTGCATTAATATATATCAGATATTTAGGTGGGTGCCACCCCATTCCCGTATTTGATCATTGTTATATGTTTTCTATTTTCGTTTTGTTGTTTACCAGACGAGATTAAGATAAAATATGCATTGAATTTTGTGTCTACTTTTATCTTCTTTTTTGGTGCACATAAACAAACACATGAAAATCTAAAGTGAAAACTTGACGAAATAGAAAAGCAACTACGTGAATTGGAAGGATGACAGGTATGTAAATGAGAGGGATTATTTCAGGTTGTCTCAGTGAATTGAGGTTTTTTTTCTCAACTTCTTAGAAGTCATTTTATAAAAAAATAAATTTATTTTTAAAATTTTGAAAATAAGGTGAGTAAGAAAATAAGGTAAACAAAAGGTAGAAATGTCAGCACTTGTCCTTTTTTATTTTGCATTATTATGCCCAAAAAATCTGCATAACTAATACAAATTTTGCATTACTTCCAATGAAAATCTTAGTGCTGAAGCCAAAATGTGTTATTAGTATTACACTAATATAAGAAGCATGATCATTGAAGAAAAAAAAAAAAAGAGTTAAGTGGAGAGCATTTTTTTGACAGCTTATAAAGGTTGTGTTTCTGGTCAAAAAGAAGGCAAGATTCTCTTTAACTATTTTGGGCTAAAGTATTCTCTCTCTAAAGGCAATTTGGGAGACAAAAATGGAAGTGCAACAACTTGGAAGATGTCTGATGGTTGATGTTATCCTAATCATATTAATGGGGAGCAAAAATTCCCATTATCTTTTCGATAACCCCAAGATATATTTAAATAATTTGTAGGGAGTATAATCGCTTATTATATGTATATACATGCTCCTTTGTGATCATCTGTGCTGCATGATCATATGATTATATCATTGCTTACAAGAAAATTATTATGGTTAAACAAGTCTAATTTATTTTATAAATTAAAAAAACAAGACTATGGAAGTGGCACTTATGCTCAATTATTCACCTGTGGCAAGTTGAGAACGACATTTAACACCTTAAACTGCACCCAACAACCCCATGATAATTTGGTCAACTATTTCACACCCAAAAATAAGGAAGAAAACTTTGTCCCCAGATTACCTTTTAATTTCCTTCTAACTTTCATCTGTTTTCCCACCACCAAAAAAAAAAAAAAAGTTTCACAAAGTTGATAGATTTAAAAACTTAAAACTTAAAATATCCGCAGTTTTTTTTTTTTTTTTTTTGAGAAAACCTAATCATTGCTTTTTGAGAAAATCCTAAAGAAAAATTCCTAGCTGAGATCGGCGGCCACCCTTCTTACTTAATACCCCTTCTTCTCCTCTCATCTCATTTCCTCTTATTCCCTTCCTTTTTCCTCTGGATTCTTTGTTTTTTGTTTATTTTGTTTTGTGATGTAAAAGTAGTTGTTGTGAAATGTTACCGTTGTCATGATATAATTACCGTCTTTTGACCCACTCATGTAAGGATTTGGCTCAAGTTGTCTGCCTTTGATATAGATTTGGAGCTACGAAGCGGGAATGATGCCGGGTTGCATCGGGTTCCGGTTTAGCCATTGGGGCACACAATGGGTTTAGCCAATATGGCTCTCTTAGTGTAGCCCGAGAGGATGCGGAACAATGGTCTTCTTTCTTAGTTGGTTTGTTTTCTGTTTATGATATTTTATTGAGTTTTTCTATTTAAACCCCGCACTTTTCTTTGTTCATCCCAATACTTAAATCATTAAGATCTTAAGTTTTATTATTGTGTAAAAAAATAAAAAAGTCATCCAACTTAATACTTAACCCTAGTACACACACCTCACCACTCTTCATATTAAGTTTGTTCTCCCATCTTTTACTCAACTTTCTTCTCCCATCACTGTTGTTAGTGTCACTATCGCTATCAGCATAAGCTTTTGCTTTGGTAGCAGATTCTAGTTTCTACTCCCATTTCAAAGGGGCTTCTTTCTTCTCCAAAACTATTTTCTTCTTCTCCTCAAACTTTATTTCCCATGATTTCTTCTCCAAAGCTCTTTTATTTCACACATTTGACAACATAGTTTTCATCTCTTTAAGTAAAGTGAGGTTGAGGTGAACTTAGAGTGGTGAGGAGCAAGATAGCAGGGTGTGGGGTATGAGGTTGATGAGTTTTATAATAAATAAATAAAAAAATTTCTGCTGGGTGTGTATTTAGGGGTAGTTTGGGAAGATAATCAGGTTTTCTTAGAAATTGTGAAAATTTGAATTGGAAGTTAGGGTGAATTTAGAATATGGGGTGAATAAAGAGAAGCGCGAGGTTTAAATAGAAAAACTCGATTTTATTTCCACTTGGCTTTTGGCATTATTTTTGTATTAAATAATCATTTCTAAAGTTTAGTTCTCTTAAGCAAGACTTTCCGTCAATTTGATAGTGAATTAAAGTTGTAATTCTCTCTCTTGATAGTGATTAATTGGGCTTTCAAAAAGGGCTTGTTGCCCTGAGTTCAGTTTGGGCTCCGAACAGAACTAAATGGGGCTGAGCCGATACCTTCTCAGAAAGCCACAACTTCACTGGATAAGGCCTCCAAGAGCAGCAGATAACCCACCTACCAAGAGATGCAGAACAAAACTCGCATGTTTTTCTTGGTTTAACGATCTGCTTACAACGACTCTTTTGAAGCTACTTTTTTTGGTAGTTTTTGGAATCAGAGAATATCTTGTACAGGAAGTTAATTGAAAATAGGCCGCCGAATTTGTTTTGCACAGTTGAAATTTAATGTGAAGACAAACTAAGCATCTACTAATGACAGTACTTGTGTCATTTCACGTGACTAATTAAGTTGAATTATCTTTTCATCTACCTTGTCACCTACAAACAACTTGCCTAAGTTGGCTTGTTCTTGCACAACATTGGTTGGCCATATGAAATCTGCAATCTGTGTCTGTATAAGAAATGAAAATTGACATAACAGATAAGTAAAGTGAGATTCTTTTTTTTTTTGGTCTGAAAGTAAAGTGAGATTCTTTAAGTACTGATAGTTGGTTTCTCTGTTTGCATAAAGAGAGAGGCAATAAGAGAAAGCCTCACCAGTGGAGAGTCTAAGTACTGTTGTAATTGAGTGCACTTCTGAGGAGGAGGCCACTTCTTTTTGGGTAAAACTTCATAAGAGTCATCAAGGAAGGGAAGACAAGCAATGCATAGAATCAAATAGAAAAGGCAAAAATGGCAGTCAATTGTTGAGTTGAAGCCTCCACACAGGTAATGACACGCTTCATTGCTTTGTCAATAATGGCCACAGTGTCCAATCCCTATAGACCAGTGGACTTTTCAATACTTCCAACACATATCAAGTTCCAACAGTGACAAATTATCAATCAGACTTTTGAAATTGTGTTATGTAAGTTAAACGTATCACTCAATGGACGATGATGACTTAATGAGTGCCGTATTTTCAAATGTTTGTAATGAGCATTAGATTGTAAATGATTCTTTGAGGGAGACTGTTAGCTAGCTAAGCAGCTAGGTTGAATCCATTTGGCTTCAACCAAGAATCAGCTTGAGCTAAAATTTCCATTATGGGTTCATATCACATTAGTTAAATTATTGGTCTGGCTTACCAAGCCATCAATAGTATGGAAAAGGAAATTCGGCTTGGCTGCCAAGTAACAAAGGGTTAGTGGGTAATTAAGGGTATTGGAGTTGGAAAAAGGAGTAGATGAGCATGAGTGATGAATTAGTGGCACCACTGATGCAACATAAAAGTATAAAACTCCAATTATTAAAAGTAATGCACACCAACACATATCATAGGAATCTTTTAAAGTTTTCATTACATTGACACTAATATCCTTCTATGATTTCACAATTTTAAAGAAGGTCCCTTGTTATGAATTTTCCCAGATGCAGATGAGTAACCAGCAAAATGATAATTTTGCAGAAATTAGTATGTAGTTGATCAAGATTCAAGCTGAAAGTTCTTGAGCATGGAAATGAATCCATGTCTGCAATTAACCAAGTTCCTAAACACAGTTGCAGAGTGATCATAAGATACTCAGAAGAATCAGAACTGTATGGGAATTAGGTGAAAGGGTAACATAGTCATCTGATGGGAGCTTTTTTCTGTTTACTTTTGAAGGTGCAATTTTTAAAAGAAAAGCATGGGGCCATTATTTTTAGATAGTGGAGTAGATGGGTTGTCAAGGTTTCAATTCAAGTAAAGATTCTGATCAAACATCAGCTATTTAAAGCCAATAGCCAGAGAGTTATGTCTCCACTGTCTGTTTTAAGTGCCCATTGGATTGGAAATCATATCATTAGAGCAACCTATCAGTTTAGTTTCTCCAAATCTTGATGGGTGTGGAAACAGATTGGCAAGAAGAGCCAATCCATGGGACTTAAAAGCATGGACATGGAGTGAGGTTTGTCTCAAACCTCCTCCAAAACTCAACAGTTCGTCTGAGCTCAGTCAATGGCTGCTAACTACAGCAAGGCAATGATCTAGAGGTAGCAGAGGTTTGGCTATTGCTTGGCGAACCGGCAAGTCACAAATCGGCAACCGGCTCAGTCATGAGTCTTTTAATTTAAGGATATCTTTCAATTCTGTTATGTTATTTTGAGTTCTTGCATGAGAATGTAATAATACAAGTGTTTGTGGTTTTAATGTGATGATTCTCTTCTCTTTATCAGTTCAGTTGCTGCAAAACGTGTTGAGTAAAAACTGAAATATGAAGAAAGACTTTGAGGTAAAATTTGAATCGTTTTCTTAAAGTATTATTTGCCTCCACTTAATTGAGTTTGCTAAAGGGTTCTTGGCAAACTACTTTCAGGATACAACAAAGTCTGGAATCTGCAAATAGCAAAAACTCGAAGAATTCCCTTAGAAATTGCTATAAGGAAATTGTATGATTGTAGAACCGGAAAGAATAGGAAACTATTTAGGATTGGTTTCTGATATCTTGCTCTGATAACAATAGGAAGTATATATAGAGTATAGAAGGCACCCATTCAATTTATCTGAAAATGTGCAACGCCACTTTCTCAAAGGACACTACCAAATATCATGTCTGTTGGTATATACCATTTCAACCAAAAGACAAATTAGTTGGTATGTACCATTTAGCCAAAAGATATATAATTGATTTAACCAAAAGACATATTGATGAATCAAAACTCTTTGCCGTGGAAATTGAATTTGACTAACTCTCTCTATATATTATTGAAATCTTCAACAATCCTTCCCAATTTCAATAATATATATACTAATCCACACTTCTCTAAAATATATGTAAATAATTCCCGATCGAATTGTAACACAATCACACCAATATTATCATGCATACAATAAAGTGTCTTTCGAATTAAACCTTCAATTAGTGCAAGTAAATCAAAGTTTTAACAAAGTCTGTGGTGGCCTGAGCTTAAACCTAGTCTTCTTATGTAAAACCGGAATTACCACACACATGATTATATCATATTTCCACACACATGATTATGGCCTTGTGCTTCATCCTGGTTTCATGAACATTTACAAGAGAAACAACTCTTGGTAAAAACGGCACCACTTCTTACGTTCATATAAGTGAGAGGTTCCTTCCCATGTCCCTGCTACTGTAGACATAATATTATTTAACCTCATCAAGAGATAAAGTCTCATCCTCCTAAATGTAGCAGTCTTGCACTGATTATCTTCAAATGGGCTATATACATTGAATTTCAGTGCTTTTACAATCACTTAACAATAACTTGTTATTACCCATTAAACTTTGAACTAATGATGTTTTAGACAAAGTTGAGTTACCATTGTTGGTGATTTCCAGTGAAGGGTTTTAGCCTCATTCCACTAGATGTACTAACTTCCAAATTTCTTGAGAGTGCTTTTGTAAACGGATCCTCCAAGTTATTGCTTTACTTAATGTAAATAATATTAATAACTCCATCTGTTATTAATTGTTTGGCATATTCATGTCTCAAGCTAATATGTTTATGGTGATACTTGTTATGATGCCGACATTGAAGACAACTGTGGTGGACTCCTTGAGATCCCTTCTGACATGTCTGAGTGGTAAGTTTCGTCGAAAACAGAAGCCCCGCAATTGCAGTCTTCGAAACAAGACCTTCATATCCACAAAAATCAGCTCAAAACCTGCTTGACCAGACATAAGTAATTTCTATGTAAGAGAAATTTATTTTTATTTTCTATAAATAACAAAGCGAATCAAAGCCACCTTAGCTTTAGATGTGTATGTATCCATACCCAATCAGTCCGAGGAGGAAAACTTTCAAAAGCAGAGAGAGATTGAATGAAGGAAGCCTTGTTTTGTATCATACTCGAAAAGAAGAATTGAATTAGTTAGAACATGTTCTTTGTTAGAGGCTTATTTATGGATATGCCTCCTGTGCTTTCAAAATAGTCTCGAATTACCACATGTTCTTTGAAATGTCTCAATATACCTCCTATACTTCCATTAAGTGTCTCACGTAAGCGATTCCATTAGATTTTAGAAAAGTTCCATTAGCTGATGTGGTCCCTACTTATTTTCAATCTCTTAACAAGAGAGTTGAAGGGTTAGTCAGGTTGAGAAAATAGGGAATTTGAGAGAAGAAGGTTAGGTTGAGGGAATTTCATATGTGGGAATCTCTAAAAGAAGGTCTCGAATCTTTGAATAGGGAGGAAGGCTGCTTTTTCTCTGTGTGAATACTGACTGAGTTAGTGTGTTGGGTTATCTGGGAAGGGGGTTGTGTTAGGTTATCTAGGAAGAGGGTCACACGATTTATTTGAGAATCTTTGGAAACTGTTTGGCGTTGGACTTTAAGGTGGAGGTTCAGATTTGGGAGAATCTGGAGCTTCATTTTTGGGAGAAAATGGGGGATTTAGGAGAAAATGAGGAATTTGATTTGGGAATTTCATATTTTGGGAGAAAAATGAGAAGTGGGGGCTACATCAGCTAACAGAATTTCTCTCAAATCTGACGGAATCACTTACGTGAGACACTTAGTGAAGGTATATTGAGACATTTCAAAGAACATGTGGTAATCTGAGACTATTTTGAAAGCACATGGGGCATATCCATAAATAAGCCTTTGTTGGATGATATATGTCCCACGAGAATATTCGTCTAAGATTCTGTTTTCCTCTTTGTTGTCTCTTTCTCCCTGCAAAATAAATCCGAATAAGAGGACCACACCCGGGGCTGCTAGCTAAAGACCCTTCGATACCTAAGTTAGTTCAATTGATTCATAAAAAAACAATAGCTAAAAAGGATACGGAGATGTATGTATGGTGTGAACCAGGGGGTCAGAGCCGTGTGTGGTGGCTGGAGCCTTGTGTAAGAGAGAGAGAGAGAGAAGAGGCGGCTAGGAGGAAATTTCTTGTGAGCTTAGAATGGCTTACCTCATGCCTTGCATAGCCTCATATTTCTAGAGCCTCGTAGGGTTTGGGTTTGGAGAAAAATAATCCTTGTTGGAAAAGGAATTATTTTTCTGATGTTAGGAGATTTAAATCAATTAGGGATTTAATGAGAATCAAATCCCTAATTCAAGGCAAGAATTCCCAAATCAAATAATCCCAAAATGGAAGGAAATATTTGACCTAGGGTTTTGCTAAAATTCGGTTCCCACAATATACTTGACAAGTCTGGTAAGAGATGATCGCTTGCGAAAGATTAATTTTAATTTTAATTTTTACTTTTAAGTTTATGTGAGTTTTAATTTTGAGGGTATTTGTGTCTTTTTAAGTGGAGTTTTTGCTATGTATGAAAGCTTTTTATAAAAACTGACATTTATGAAAGTAAGGGCCAAATTTTAACTATTTTTTATAAAAACTCGATTAGATATGGGTGGTATTGAACTTTATAATTATTTTGGACTTGGTAAAATTGTTTGGACACCCAATTTTTTTGCACACCGTAGCCCAATTTCTTGTACACTAGCGCCTAGTTTTATAGCAATAGATGCTAGTTGTTTTTACATGTATTAATTGTTTTTTTTTTTTTTCAAAATGCATTTGATTCTTTTTTTTTTCTTTCTTATTTGGTGGATGATTATAACATGATGGATGCGATATCAATTTTGCTATTTATATTATTTTAATCATCGTATCGATATATCCGTATACGTATCCATGCAACATGCTAGTTCCGCCTACTTAACTTTCAAATCTTGAATCCATCATCGCCACTGACCTTACTATAAGCTCTAGACAAAGTAGCCTCGCTATCACAGTATAAAGAAATGCATGACATCGGTTGTGGCTACAACTCTATTTCTAATAACATATTTCTAAGGCATTCCGCTTCTTTACTTGCTGCTGCCAATGCTATATATTTAGATTTCATAGTTGAATGTGCTATACATGTTTGTTTCTTTGAAGCCCAAGAAATTGCTCATCCAGCAATTGTAAAGATCCGCCCTGATGTAGACTTATTATCACTAGCACTTGTTATCCAACTAGCATTTGAATATCCCTAGTACTGCTGGAAATTCAGAGTAAGATAAACTCAAATTAATAGTTCTTTTAATAATCACCTGATCAATTACTCATACTCATAATGTATGATTAAAAGGAATTAATTCGATTATCCTTTTCTCTTTTTTTTTTCAATTAGATACCCTAATATATCAAATATATCTATCTAATTGATCGTCGTTGGATCAATTAGTCATACTCATAATGTACGCATAACATGTCATTTTTGCCAATTTAGGAGCTATTACATCACATTCAAATAAAAATCACCATACTAATAATCGAAATCGACAAAGAATATGGTAATATAACATGCAAGACTTTTGTGCTAGTTTCTTGGGCTAATGTAGCCCCTATAGGTTTGAGGGCATTATTGAACTGGGCCACGGACTTTTAATTTTATCAATTTGCACTTTAACGTTTTAAGATTTGATCAATTTGCACATTCCGTTAATTTGACTGTTTAGTTTTTTATTAAATTGACCGTTTAGTTCTCCGTTAAATTGATAGTGTGACAAGTGAGGGACCCATTTTTATGCTTATGTTAAATTGATAAGATAAAGCCGCCACTTCTTTTTGGGTAAAATTCATAAGAGTCATCAAGGGAAGACAAGTAATGTATACTATAGAATCAACTAGAAAAAAGCAAAATGGCATTCAATTGTTGATTTGAAGCCTCCACACTCTTTGTCAATAATAGTATGAGAGTGTAATAATACAAGTGTTTGTGGTTTTAATCTGAAGATTAGTAGTCTTCTCTTTATCAGTTCAGTTGTTGCAAAACGAGTAACATCTTGCTCAGTCTACCATCTTGTGAATGTGTGTGTAAGCAGCATACTGTGTGTCTTTTGTGTGTTAATATATTTCATTTATTAGTTTATGCTGGAATTGGAAATGATTGATGGAATTTTGTTCTTTAAATCTTAAAAATAGAACAACTTTGGTTTATGGAAAGTGTCTCCAATTCTGCTCCTGCTAGCTAAGTTGATCCTCGGAAAACCTTATTCTTGTTGTCAACATGGATCAATCCATAACATCAATTAAAAAAAATTCAAGTATCAATGCAATGGTATTGTGGATATCTTTTGAACGTAAAAACAGCTGCCCACCCACTCTGCATACATGCATCATCTGAATCAGCATGTAAGGCTACTTGAGAAACTCACTACACAAAAGTTAAGCCGAGACAGTTAAAGAATAACAAATTATTGGGTAGACACAGCTTCTGTATAAGTTTGTTCAGCTTCCCACCGATGCCCTTCTGGCCTTCAAAAGAGAAGCATATAGCAATTCATTCCAAGTATCTGGAACCCCAGGCAAACACCAATGGCTGCAATCCTGAGATTGCTCTGCAGTAATCTGTTCTTCTACTGTCTTGTATTTCATTCTGTAAATGGAAGGGTGTCCGTCTTTTCTGTAATCTGTAAGCTTGCTTATGTTTAGATATGTCACTGGAGTTTTCATTTCTTGAAGTACATGCTCTAGAGCTCTCATCTTTGAAGGGTAATTCCCTAAATAAGTCTCATTAAAGATTGGCTCTGCTTCTTTGTGGCACTGCCCACCTGAGTTCCATTGCCCTCCGCTACAACCAGATCAAACTGTTTCAGAATTGGTCTTTGTGGCATAGTACATGGGCAGAAACTGAAGAAGGATCTCCCTTGTAAAATGCTAACATAAATTTCTGTGATGCTAATATGATAAGAGGAAAATCTAAACAAACTTAAACTTCCTAAAAGGTTTACTCTAGATACCTCCAACAATTTGAGAGCATAAATAGAAGTGAGGCAACGAAACGAGAAAACATTGTCCTGTACCTGAAATGGGTAACTGAATATCCTCTGAAGAAAACCTGAGTCCGCTTGACATCAATGTTCTTGTCAACCCATCTAGCCCAAGTGGTGAGAGCCCTCTTGTATGCTTCGAGAACCTTCAGTCTGGGATGCACATAGTTGCCTTCTTGGTAATAGTCTTCCCTGTCAAACCACCAAATGCAAAAATGAGAGAGTTTACAGTCAAGTGACTTCATTTTTTCATTGGTAGAACATTGCATTTAAAATTTTCTTCTCTTTACATGTTTTACAGTTTTAATTCACAGTATCAGCAACCCCAGCGTTGTAGGACCGTTCAATACCAGAGAGCTAAGTTCAAACAGCAAGGAGGAAAGCAATTTAACAAAGCAAATACACACCCTTTAGATGTTTTCTCATGAGTCCACCAATGGCCAGTGTTAAAAACGATCACATCAGCATCATGATACATAGAAGTTGTCCGGTCCATCATATCCAATCTTAATGTCTCAAATGAACCATTTTGACCAGTGAACGATGATTCCCTAACAAGGAATGGAGAAGCAACAAAATCCACTGAACAATTATAATCCTGCCAGTGCAGCAATAGCATGGACGATCAGAGATTTTCAACCGAAAAAATGATGTTGTGACAACATATGGAGAATATAGTCATGGACACTTGCCTCAAATCTGAATGCATAAAAGCCCTTCTTTTTAAATTCACTCTTTCCCGAAATCTCATGAACTCTTCTCTTGTATCGAAGGCTGTTGCGAAGAATACACACCAGAGACTCCCACATGTTCCTATTCAATGAATCCCCCACAAACACCAACCTCTTTCCCCTCAACCTCTCCAGAAAATCGGTTGCATTCAGGCTGAGGATCACATCAGTAATAAACAAGGGTATGAAAAAAGAGGACTTCAAAGATTACTACATAAAATGTGAGAGCACTTTAAACATGGTCCACACTCCAATCACGCTCAACCAATATCACAGGATTAAATTATGCCCATTGCATTTTCATACACACACACACACACACACACACACACACACACACACACACACACAATATATATAATACATATTTAAACACATGATAAAAGAAATTCTTCCACGCAGAGACAGAGAGGAAATACATTTTTATAAGTTCTGACGACAGAACAAACTTTTCATTCGATGATTTTATATGAAAATTAAAGCTCAAAAACACCTTTAAAAAACATCAAGAAATGAAGATGGATTTTACCTTGGGATGTCACACTCATTTGGCTGCCATTTCCATTTTATAAAAGCATTATCTGGCCTCCCATTTAGTTGACAATTAAAATCCCTATCAATGTATGGGCAAGAACCTCCAGGATAATATGGCTTCGAATCATCTCTTACCCACTTACCAAAAAATATATCACATTTCTGATAAGAATCAGTCTGCATTTTCCTGAGTTGAGAATCATAGTCAATGATCTTGTTTTTCTCCTTCGAATTTCCTAGATGAGCTGTCTCCCGAACGCTTTTCTTCCTCTTATTTTCTGTGACCTTATCATCCTCATTACTAGAATTCTTTGACAAACTGCCTTCAATTGTTTTCTCTGCATGCACATCTTCTATGTCAGAAAGGCTAAAATTCCCAATCACCCTCCCCTCTTCACCATGCAAGCTTCCATTTTTCAAAAGCTCAGAGGAGTTTCCCAAATGGGCAATCTCTACTATAGTTCCTCCCCCATTTGAACTCAAAACTTTACCCTTTTCAGGAATTAATGACCCATTATCACTGTTTTTCTGTTGATTCTTTTCGTCTTCAATCACAAAGCTTCGATCTTTAACCTCCTCTGTAAAATTTTGAAAATGGGTATTCTCCAAAACCGTCCCTTTCCCATTGGGCTCCACAAAATTTGAATTTCCAGCAACTACAGAGTAATTTGCTTCATGGGTTCTGTTCAGAACCCTTCCTTCTTCAATCTTATGCTCCAAATCAATAGATTCCTGCGTTTCTGAAGTACTAGAACGATGAGAGAAAGAAGAACCAGAACTACTTGAAAATGAGAAAGGCCATGAAACAGAACCAGAATTCAGACCAACACTATAGAATCCTTGTATCGAAGGTTCCACTGTAGGACTTTTTAATGAGTTGCTGAACAATAGTACACCAAGTACAACAATAGAAACTCCAATCCCCAAACCAAACCCAGAAATCACCTTTCTTCTTGGTGAAAAATACTGCTCTGGAAATGCAAGTTTCTTCCAAACCATGGCTGAAGACAATGCATACCCAGCTTGGGGACAAAGCGCGAGAGAGCAGACGGTGTTAATGAAAATGTGAGGGAAATGTGAATTCCGTTTGCATGATCAGGAAGGAGATAAGTAGATGTACTTTGACAGATCGACAAGATGAAGCGTGGAATGTCATCCTTTCATTTATGAAAAAGAAAATAAATAATAAATACAAAAAGAAAGTTATGGAGAGCGGTGAGTGTGACGCAGAGGAGCAGAGTGCTGGAGAAAAAAAGGCTTCTTCAGCTCTTTGGCGTGGAGAGAGACTGTGAAACTGAGACAGCTGAATGTACAATGATGCCCCTCACCTTCAAGTTTCTTTTACATTACTACCCTTTCTTTTGTTCTCATTTTCATTTGACAACACAACCCCAAGCATAAATCATATAAGTCCGGGACAGATGAGTCATTTGGGAAAGGGCATCGGCGTAAATAAAGCTCGTCATAAATGGTGCAAAGCGGAGGGGTAGCTTTGTCTAGAGCGTTCAAAATTTTGAGTGTTTTCGGGTTAACTGCTGTCTAGACGACACAAATATGAGTTGGCTTCCCGCCGACATATACGAGGATACGTGGCCGGGCCTTAAGGGCCATAACATGCGAACATTTATAGTGATGGCCGATAACTTCGTCCATTAGGATGTTGACGCGTAGTGGAATCAAAGTTATACATTGGCGACTGTGATAACTTCCAGGTGGCAGGAGCACGCTGCACGCGAAACACAGAAACCACTTCTGTCTGCAATTGCATGGGTTGTCATGCTCCACCTCCAAGTCTGAATCAATCCAATAAATTTAAAAAATTAAAAAGAAATAGCTGCAAGACCAAAACAGGGTGCAAAAAACCGAAAGCTCTTCTTTTTAGTTCCCAGCCATGATCCATCCATTGCAGCGGAGCCGTTTCATGAACGCAGTTCTTTGAATCAAACGTTGAATGAAATGGATTCATTTTTAGATCGTGAAGCAAACAAACAAATTATGAAAAAGAATAAAACCAAAAATTGAATTAATATATGTTTAATATTTAGTTAAATATATTTTTCCCCTCCGTAATCTTCCCTCTCTTTCTTCAATTTGAAACAAAGAACTAGCATAACATAAAGGAAATTGAGATTAAGAATAGAATAAGGAAATTAATATGATCATGTTAAAAAAGAACGCGTTATTATGAATTCACTCTATATAAGTTATAAATGAAAGTCCTCAACTGGAGTGTCTTAAGTACGACTTTTACGTTTGAGATAGGTTACATGTATTTCTCTTTTTTGGGGCCATATATGTATAAATAGTATATATTTAGGTGGCAAAATGAAAAACGAGCTACTAAAAAAGTAGGATTTTGATTGAGTCTTCTTATTCTGTGTTCTTTCTTTTGCAAAATAGATTGTAACTAGGAGACAGGAAACTTTCACACGAAAAAAAAGTTTGACCATTGTAGAAGAAGTGATGCTGATCACCTATGCAAATATGGGTAGGGTTCATCTTGGGCCTCAAAAATATGCATGAGGTATTAGGCCATGGCTTGGGTTATTCATATTGGTTTTGGAAGCCTGAGTTTCATTCCTGCATTATAATACATGCAAAAATTAGAAATCTGTTTTAACATCCAAGGCACTGAAAAGCCTATCATGGTTTACTGTTCTCCGAATCTCCAGATGAAACGAAAACCTTAGCTTAGCTAAAAAAAGGCAAAACTGACAACTTTTTTTCCCCGTCTTTACGTATAGGACTTTGGGCTGGCTCGGACACTACAGTGAAATTTTTCTTAAAGAAAAAAAAGCACAAGTTACCCATGATAATATTAATAGGCGCCAACCGAATCCTGATGGCTTTCTCCATCTCTCGACAAAACGGGCCTTAATAGGAAGCAAATTAGGAATCCTAATGGCCTTCTTTCGAAATCTCATGAACTCTTCTATTGTATCGAAGGCTGTGGCGAAGAATACACACCAAAGGCTCCCACATGTTCCTACTCAGTTAATCCCCCACAAAAACTAACCTCTTTCCCCTCAACCTCTCTAGAAAATCGGTTGCATAAGTAATAAACGAAGGTATGAGAGGAGAGAAATTCAAAGATTAGTACATAAAATGTGAGAGCACTTTAAACATGATTAAATTATGCCCATTGCATTTTCATGAACACTCACTCACACATACACACACAATACACACACAATACACAATGTATGTAACACATGATAAAAGAAATTCTTCCTCGTAGAGAGAGAGCCCATTTACTAGTAAAGTTAAATATGTATTAAAAGGCTTCTTCTGCTCTTTGGCGTAGAGAGACACTATGACACTGAGACACCTGAAAATACAATGACGCCCGTCACCTTCTAGTGTCGTTTACATTACTACCCTTTCTGTTGTTCCAAATTCACAACACACACTTTCCGTTAATCTAACGTGTTAGTCATGGATAGATGGGTCATTTGAGAAAGGGCATCAGCGTAAATAAAGCGCGTCATAAATGGTGCAAAGCGGAGGCTAGAGCGTTCAAAATTTTTGTTGAGTCTTTTCGGTTGACGGTAAGACGACACAAATATGAGTTGGCTTCCCGCCGACACATACGAGGACACGTGGCCTGGCCTTAAAGCCCATAACATGCGAACATTGATAGTGAGCGCTGATAACATCGTCCATTAGGATTTTGACGCGTGGTGGAGTCTGATCAAAGTTATACATTGGCGAATGTGATGACTTCCAGGTGGCAAGAGCACGCTGCAAGCGATCCCACGTAGGGGTGGGCATCGGGACCGGAAAACCGGAACACCGAACCGAACCGGAAAAAAAACCGGTTGACCAAAAAAGTCAACAAACCGGACCGGAACCGGACCGAACCGGTTCCAACCGGTTTCGGTTCTGGTTTTACATCTCTCCGCACCGGACTGGTCATATATTTTATATTTATATTTTTACAAAATTTTAAAATCTAATGCCATTTTTTAACTTTTATAATCACTAATTTTCCAAGTTCAACTTCAAAAAATTTCTAAATGTATTAATTGGATTATTTGTTCATTTTTAAGCTAAAAAAATAAGTTATTTATTATAATTTTTTTATTAAAAAAAGTTTTAAAAAATTTTTTTTAAAAAAAAATTAAAAAAATAATAAATTAATAATCCGGTTCAAAACCGGAACCGGTCAGAACCGGACCGGAACCGGTTAGAACCGAACCGGCCGGTTTTTGAAATTTTTTTTGCCTAAACCGGACCGAACTGGACCGGTTAAATAATACCGGTTTCAGTTCCGGTTTGAGGTGAGAACCGGACCGAACCGGACCGCGCCCACCCCTAATCCCACGTTAATCTAACGTGAAGCAAAGAAACAAATGATGAAAAAGAATTAAACCAAAAATTGAATAAATATATTTTATCCCTCCCTAATCTCCCCTTTCTTTCTTCAATTGAAACAAAGAAGCAACATAATGTGAAGGAAATTGAGATTAAAAATAGAAGCAGTAAATGAAGATGACCATGTGAAAAAAAAATGTGTTATTACTAATTCACTCCATGCAAGTTGTAAAAGCGATGTCTTAATTACGACTTTTACGTCTCGATGCGCTATATGTATTTTTCTTTTTTCGGGCCATATATGTACAAGTGATATATTTCGGTGGTAAAATGATAAAAGGAGCTATTTAAAAAGTAAGATTTTGGTTGAGGCTTCTGATTCTCTGTCTTTCTTTTGCAAAAAACAGGAAACTTTCACAAGAAAAGTTTAACCATTGTAGGAGAGAAGTGATGCTGATCAACTATGCAAATACGGGTAGGGTTCATCTTGGGCCTCAAAAATATGGATGGGTTAGGCCATGGCACAATTGTCCCTTGGGTCATTCTTTTGCATATTAGATTTGGAAGCCTAGATTTCATTCCTGCACTGGACCCAACACCATTAAAAAAAAGAGGCACTGTAAAACCTGCCATGATCTTCTGTTCTATGAATCTCAGATGTTAAAATAATCTAGTCGTGGTCGTCTGCAACAAGACCTTTGCTTTGCCAAAAAAGGCAAAACAGGCACTTTTAACAGTCAAGTTATGGTTATGGAGGACCAACATATAATCCATTCATGAACTAGAACCAACTAGAGATTAGATACAAAGCAACTACATACAAATTTCTAACACAAGTCCAAAACTTTCTCTGAAAGAAGCTCAATCAACTCAATTGATTTTCCCCAAGAGAAAAAGAAGCAGCTTGTACATGACTTTCCTTTCTCATTTTTTTTTTTACAGATGAATACATGCATTCAACAGCTATCAACAATCACAGATTTCTGATTTCAAACTTAAGCAACATAATAAAAGGGAGGTATATAGGAAAAAAGAAAAATAGTTGTCACCTAGGGCCAGAAAGCTCCATAGCTTCTAACACAAGTGAAGATTCTTCTATAAAATCTGAATATCTTTGCCGCGGGTGTTCACATGACCGGAACCTTGGTGTCTCAACCTTCTGTGAGGCCTCCCATTTCTCGGCTAAACCATCACCCTCCAACATCTTTAATACTTCAGACATTTTTGGTCGGTGCAAAGGATTAAATTGAGTACATAACAGGGCAACCTGAACCATTTCTTCCAACTCAACCCTGTCGAAATTGCCCTTTAGATCCTTATCCACCATGAGATTCACCTTTCCCTCCTGATGGAGCTTCTTCACCTGCAATGTATTACACAACCATGTATGTTGAAGAACTTTTTTGATTTGTAGTACCAAGATATTATCTCACAAATCCACCAGTAGTTAAAAATACTACTAGGAACTAAAGAAATTAAGGCATTCATATTTCATGTATGTATGGGGACAAGAAACAGGAACAGAATGCCAGCAACAATATGCGTTTAATTGGTGGTTAAAAGGTTCCCGGCCACGCTGCTGGCAAAATTCCCATTTGCTTGCATAATTCAATTTAGGCGTTTTCAACTTGTTTATCTTACATTGAGATCATAATCAGTTCATAAATGCAATTAGGTACATGCTTAACTGTGCGGCTTGCATGTGTGTGCGAGAGAGAGAGAGAGGGAGGGGGAGAGTGTACCCAATCAAGCATTACACCCTTCTGGTTTGCAACTCGTCCAAAGTCCAAAGCCTTTTGACCTGTGATTAGCTCCAGGAGCAAGATCCCAAACCCAAACACATCTGTCTTGTCTGATGACTGACCTGTTGACAAATACTCTGGAGCAATGTGGCCAACAGTGCCGCGCACAGCTGTGGTCACATGGGATTCTCTGTGATCCAAAAGCTTTGCCAACCCAAAATCTCCAACAACTGCCTCGAAGTCTTCATCTAGCAAAATATTGGCTGCTTTAACATCACGATGGATAATTCTGGGGTCACACTGCTCATGCAAATAAACCAACCCCCTGGCCGTCCCTAAGGCTATTCTCTTTCTCCTTGCCCAGTCTAGAGCTGGTCGACCGTGTATATGATCTGATACAAAAGCCCAGAATGAAAATAATAATAATAATAATTAACTCATAGGCAGATGCCAGATCCTCTCAAGTTACCAGGCACTGGAAACAGTCAGGGTTAGAGCATCTATTTCATAGGAATAGACTGTTGAATAACTAAGAGCTCTACTATTGCCAATTTAGCTACAATAATACTTCAGCTTACAGATAACAAGGACAACATATGGTTGCGGTCAGTGAAGTGTGGGAATAGTTATAAACGGATTTATTTTTAGTTGAATCATAATCACAAATATTTGGATGAATAAACTTTTTTGGGTCAAAGTGCATGGTACTGGGTGCTGGACAAGAGGAAATTATTGGATGCTAGGCAACATTTTTGGTGTCCTGGCTAGAGGGGGATTGTAACAGCAAATAAAATTAATGCAGCGGTAAAGGTGGTAATGTGACATCTATGGCTTTGATGGAGAGTGCTGTTGTGCAGGATAGAATGGTGTAACAAATTTGGATCCTAAGTCAGATGTTGCCAAACAATGAGTAGCCCATTTTAAGGTGTGAAATTATGTAAAACAAAAGGCTAACCTCTTAATCGAGAGGCTACACTTCCATTAGGCATAAAAGGGTAAACAAGAAGTCTTTCATTCTCAGTTGAACAAAACCCGCAAAGCCTCAGAAGATTTCGATGTACAGCCAAACTAATCATCTCTACTTCTGTCTGAAACTGGATTTCGCCACCAGCAGTATTGTAGTCCTTTAGCCTTTTAACTGCCACCAGAGTCCCATCGTTCAAGCTTCCCTTGTATACAATCCCAAAACCACCCCTCCCTAGAATGTTCTTTGAGTTGAAATGATCCGTTGCTGCCCGGAGCTCCTTAAATGTATACCTCTTCAAATGCCCCAAGCACACTTCTGGGTCATATTGGTCTGCTACACAACCCGGAAATTAAGGATGCATGGATAATAATAGGTCAGGAAAAAGAATAACAATGCTATATATATATATATATATATATATATATTTATGTGTGTGTGTGTGTGCACGCGCGCGCGCATAGGATCATTAATACAGAAACACTCAAACTTGCACCATTAATTGTGGTGTTTCATCTATGAAGTGACAGTAGTGACTAAGATCAGGTCCAATCAGAATTATAACTTCTAAAACACAAGCACCCCTGACAAGCTGTTAAACTATCTGAGATACTAATATTAAAGGATAGAAAAGCAGGAAGAAATATGAGAAAACTTACCATTGACATCAAAGAATATCTGCTGGTTGTGTCTGTATCGCCACCAAACAAGTAACCCAATAATTATTATGACACCAAGAGCAGCTCCAAAGCTTGTCCCAAAGACTATAGTCATGTGGCGGCGTTTCATCCTAGAGTCTGATTGAGCTAAGCCAGCCAAAATTCATCGATGTAGACTGTCATCAAAGTGTCACGACGAAGACAGTAGAAAATAGAAAAACAACGTGCATATATATACCTTTTAGAGCATCAGGCGGGAGAGATAGGGGCTCTGGAAGGACAGCAGAACAGTTCTCAGCCTTTACACCACAAATCAAAGGGTTTCCTACAATTCTGAAATGAAAAGAAAAACAAAATAAGATTAAGAAAGGTACCAAATTATGTGGGGAACTTATCATTACCGGATCAAAAGAAAATATAGCTCACTTGAAAGTTCTTGCGGATATTTTTGGCAAGGTTCCGCTCAGATTGTTGAAAGAAAGGTCCCTACACAAATGTTCATTGAAAAAATAAATCTCTGCCCATAGATTTTCCCATATAGCAAAGGAACAGCAGAACACATAATACAAGGGGCAAAGACATACACAAGAGTGAGACCTTCAACCGTGGACAGAGACTCAGGGCAGGGTCCTGTAAGGCTGTTGTTGTTTAACCGCCTGTCTTGCTCAAATAATAACAACAGGAAAGGTGTAAGCAATAGCTACAATTTCGAGTGCAAGAGTTGCATGTGTTTTCAATCTCAAAAAGTTTGGAAGAAGTGATATGGTGATTTTGAAACTTACAAATAATTCAGGTTCTTCAGGTTGCCTAAAGAATCTGGTATCTCACCAGTGAAAGAATTATTGGAGAGATCAAGTGTCTGAAGCTTCTCCAAAATCCCAATTGTAGCAGGAATTGGACCTGAGATGGCATTATTTTGAAGCAATCTGCAGAAGTAAAACAGTCATATTTGTTCAACACTTTTGCACTGCAAGATCAAATCACATTCAAATTTCAGAAGAACAATGTAAAAGGCAAAAACAAAAGGAAAAGGCACCCAAAAAAATTCGGATGCTCAGACAACACAGTAAAGGAGGTGTAAACTTACACAGATTGCAAGTTACTGAGGTTGCCAATTGCAGGAGATAAGATACCAGACAAGCTCTGGCTAGGCAATCCCCTAAACAAAACAAAAAACCATTCACTGAGAAATGAATTCATTAAATTGACAAATACTAATAACTACTCTGCTTTTTTGTTTTCTGACCACAATCTGTCTAGAAGAACTTACAGAGCAGATACATAGCCATCGGCGGTACAAGTAACCATCCTCCAGCTACAGGGATCTACAGAGTTACTATCCCAGTTCTCCAAAACATTATGTGGGTCAATTAGATCGCTTTTAATGGCCACCAAAGCTTCAACTGTGAGTATTTCCAAAAAAAGAAGAAGATAAGTTAGTTTCATTTTATTTTTCTTTTCTATTTAGTCGTTAAGGAGAAAAAAATAGCAGAAGAAATAGAGGAGTTCTAAACCTCAGCTGTACCTAAATAAGATAATGCAATAACGTTGGTAGTTCTGAAATTCATACGGAACGTAAGAGTACTAACTGACCAATTTTAGTGGGAAAATATATATTTCCTCCGAACCGAACCCAAAAAAAAAAAAATTAAACAGAAATGTATAGCATGAACCATGAAGAAGGATAAACTTTACTGTTTCAAAAAACATTCCTTCATCTGGGCATATTTTTTTAATGAATAAAAAATAAAAATAAAATCTTTATGTTGCAATTCTAATGAACAGTTCATTATCTTCTCTCAAGCTTAATTTGAAGATAAGCCAAAAAGAAAATGACAGTATTCCAAGAGAAATTAACCTTCATAATTTACACCAGTAGGAGAAAGCGTTGCAGAAGAAGCCTCTATCAATGCCAAAAGAAGTAAACCCACTTTCCACAACATGGAACTAGTTGTTCCCATATACTCTTTTTCTTTGTTCATTAAACTTTCCTTATGTAACCAGAGCAGAGAGCAGCCTCTATTCAAAACCACCATAGCCAACAAACACACTTAGCCATTCTCATATGAAGTATTGCCTTATCCAAACTGAGTTGCAGTCTCAGAATCAGAATCCAAACCCAATATCACACATGACAGAAACTGCTCACTTTGGCTTTTCACTGCAAACAAAGTCAGAGACTTGATGAAAATTGAAGGAAACAAAGACCAGGATGCTAAAATCACTGTCCCGCCGAATCCTCAGCTCGGAAAAAGAGAATTTGAATCAAACTGAGTACAATGGGCACCATATGAGCTGAGACAAACAGCAAAAAGAAGAGAATTTTCTCGATAAACAAGCATCTATCAAGGCTGAATTGCTGAGATCCTAGAGATCTGAGACTAGTGGGTTTGATTTGTATATGTTTTGGGCGATCCCCACAAATTCCATGTGGGTTATTTCGTTGGTTTGTAGCCGAGCTCAGCTCGTCCCCTGTGATTCCACTAAACCATTATCTTCTTTTACAGGGAGTGAAATTCATTCAAATAGTAAAAAGGTGAGTGAAACTCACTCACACCAGAAAGAACCAAACACGCAATGGCCAATGCAAAAGGCCAAAGGCGGACACAGATACAGATGCGAACTGAGCAGACCCAGTAACGAAAAAAATGGCGTCTTTTTTAGAGGGAAAAAAATAGGGTTTTTATTATTTCAGAAGGTTAAAAAAATAAAAAGAATAAACTTTGGGGTCATATAAAAAAAAAGTTGGGTGATTGGACTGAAGGGATGTATGGAATTGATCAGAGAGAACAATGGGATGTCTATGCAAAAGGGAAAAAATTTGCAGGAAAGTTTTTGGCAGGTCACGTGCTTGGATTGGATTGTCTTGGCCTTTGTTGGCTTTTGGCCTGGAATTTTTTTCAAATTTTTTTTTTTTTACGACATAAAATAATCACTTTCTGTTAAAGTTTTTGTTGTTGTTGCAGGGCATGGCCCATCTCCCGCTAAAATAAGCCGGATATTTCAAGCCATCATGTTCATTGTTCTGTACTCCTCAGTCGCTGTAGCCTAGCAGTAGCCAGCCATGTTCAAACTTTTTATCACATTTGGGACACTTTTCCAAGAGGATTAAGGTTCATGAGGTGAACATTTTATGTTGTGTTGCTTGGCAAAAGAAGCTTATGTTCAAAATAAATATGCAGATCACGAATAAAAATATGTTAGGGCAGTAGTATTGGAATGTATCCGCTTTTTGCACTCAATTTCGAACACTCGTTCCGTACATTAGAATAATCTAAAATATCGTTCTTGTAAAAAAGATTTTGTCACATCTTATAGCGACGGTAGGAGTATTGGCAGCAAAAAGCCTAAAGGGAGAGAGCATGTGAGGTTCAATACACGCCGATTGTGGGTGGGTTTGCGAACCGCGAGGTGCGGTTTGTAGTATGTTACCCTCCTTATATTCTTCATCGGGTGTCGTGGGAGAATCTCTAAAACCCGCCTTTGCCCCGCCCACGTGGACAATTCAATTGTTACGCCCGTGTTATAATGTGTCCCACTTGTCCTTTTTCTAATTACTTTTCAAAACATGTAGTGAGGTATTTATTGGATAAAAATGAAAATTACGAGAGAAAATTAATTTTTTTAAACAAACTTAAAGTTGATGGAATATATAATTAAAATGGTGTATGATCTTCCTAGTTATAAATATTTATACTAATGGTATGTTTATTAATTCATAATTGAATTATGAGAAATTAAATTGAGGAGAGTTAGATTCTAAATTCTTATTGAAATTGTTTACTAAATCATATGAAATTTAAGTAAAAATTATACTAATTACTTAAATATTGTCGTTGTTGAATTGAGGAAAAATTAGAATCCGTCAACTCAATAGTATAAAAATAAGAGAATGTGTGTTTGTAGTGTGGTAGTTATTTTGTACCACAACACCTGAAAGTGATGTTTAGGGGTAGATCTAGATAATAATTTTCCTAAACTATCCCTCTCTTTTTGTTTGTTTTTTAATTAATAATATCATAAAATTAATTACTTTATATCTAATATCACAACATTCAATTATTAAAAAAAACATTGATATCATGAGAAGGTATCGGTATCCTCGTATGCAACAAAATCACGACTCATGAGTGTTATGTTGGTAAATTCTTGGGAATCAAAGGATATAACTGCAATACAATACAAGGTTTTATTAGTTTAATCAAATAATAAAATAATTAATTGTATGATAATAAACATAATGAATATTATTAGCATGAGGGCCTGAGCAGTCTTTAAATAATGATAAATAAAAAAATTGCAGATGATGCCGTGAGGTGGTGTTCTCTATGATGAGTTTATGCAACCCAAGAGCATTTTTGTCGCATTGGGAAAACTGAATATTCCCTTAAACCCATTATTAGTAATGCAGCTAATTCAGCTTATTATGCTCATTGTAATTTGTTCATTCATAATAATTTATGTTAATTCTCAAGGTCTTCTGGGTATAATAATTAATGCTCCGGAGGCCACACTTCTTCACACTAATCCAAGGGTATTTTGGTCGTTTTCGGGAAGATGAACTCTCCTCACTTTACCCACTACTCCTAGCTCCCCAACCTTTTTTTTTTTTTTTTAATATTTATTAAATTTAATAATTTTAAATTTATTTAAAATCTATGCACTCCCATTGGTTAACCTAACAGGGATGGCAATTTGACGTGACCCGATGAATGACTCAAAATCCACATAATTAAATTTGCCGGTCAAATTAGGATTAACTTGTAATAACATGTTTAATAAACAAGTGGGTTTAGAGTTAATCCGCAAAATCGCTTACTTGACACGTTTACTATTTAACTTCTAATTTTCATTAGTAATAATAAATATATGCCATGCAATGTATTGGCATGTTCTATTTTATTCCACCATACACCCTAGGGTGGTGGATTTCAACCCATCCAAATGAAAACCCTTAGCCTAAGTCGATCACCTCATTCTTATTCTCATCTCTATTTTGAATTCAGCCTCCTCTTAAACATATGACATGTTTAAAAATTTATTAAACAGTGTGACCAGAACCCGGCACAACATGTTTATTAAATAGGCCGAATTTGGGTTGAGCATTATTAACACGTTTGTTATCTTGACACGACACGACTCATTACCATCTCTATCTTAAAACAAATGTCTCATACAAAATCCAATTCCACCCTAGCTAACATATAATATAAGCAAGGGCACTATTTACAAACACAACAAATTAAAAATACTTCTTTAAAAAAATATGTATGTTGAACTGTGATTGACATAAAAGTATAAGTTGTTACGGAATAATTTTAGTTGCTTATTGTTTTCAGTAGTGACTTTGAGGTATTTTATTGGATATGTAGGTATTTCTCCCAACTCACACCAACCCTTTGAGCTTGTTGTTTTCTTTTGGGTGAGAAGATAGAATTTGAAGCGATTGACATAAATGGATAGGGCAATTCGAGCCAGAGAGTAGCAAGCATGATTAGGTAAATGCTTTTTTGGAACCTTTTCCCTTTTCAAAAGAGAAACAAAAGCAGACTTTGAATTATTACGACCAACCTCACAAAAGAATACTAGAAAGTGCGACTTTCAATAATGAAGTTAGCCCCAGTGGTTGATCAGATCATTTCTGCTTCATTTTTCTTCAATTTTAAACCTTAAAAAAGTTTAGTTGCTTGGTAATCCCTTTTTCTCCAGTCAAAGTCTCCAAACAGGCAGGTAATAGTAGCAATCCCATTTTTCCAAACCTAACATTCACTCAATAATGATAATAATACATGATAATACAAATTACAATCACATCGCAGATTTTATTTTATTTTATTTTTGGAAAAAATATATATAATATTGGGTGAGTTGAACGACCAACCCTATCTGGGAAAATAAATCAAGGAAGGAGAAATGATTCGTTTTGGGCCTATAATTTGCATGTTGGGCTAAGTGGGTCCCCTATGAGGTGATGTGCCTGTCTCGGTGGGCCAATGGCTGAACCCTATAACTCACATTCTTCATTCTTTTATTTCTTATTTGTCATATTTTTATTTGATTTTTCCAACTAATCTGTGCATGGTGTGACGCTGCACTGATCAAAGATTGACAGCGATTCCAGCGGGTGGAGCGCGCTGAGTGAAAAAGGACTTTATTTTGTACACTAGTGACATCAAGTTCAAACACCCTTCAAACGTTGTATTTATGAAAAAAGAAGATTAAAAACGATGGTTGAGCTCTCAATCCCCACCACCACCCCAATTGCATCAGCATGAGTACACAAAGCCCACACAAGGAAGCTTTCTGGGCTTCATAACGTTTTGGTTGTGAAGTGGGGATCCTCAATCAGACTCAACTTTTTTTGTTGTTTTTTCTGTAGGAGTAGATGCTTTGTAAAACAGAAACACCAGAAAATAATGTAAATCCGAAACCCAAATGCGAGATGCAGGGATAATAACGTAATCTTCAAAAATGATTAGCAGTCTGAACCAAACACAAGGACAATAACCTCCTTAACAATCTCTTAATTTAATAGTGCTTCTCTTTTCAATGTTGGAAGAAGTTGAAAGTTGGATGTCTCAAAGCCCAATTAATGAAGAGAATGATATACAATTACACAGCTAAACATAATAATATATATAAAAGAGGATAATACAGAAAGGATTGAAGTCGAAAGGAAGAAGATAAGTGAATGTGATGGGCTTAAATTTGCCTGCCGCGGCCCATGCGTGTATCGTTTATAACATAACAACAGAGGTATCCAAACAAGGACAGACAAGGGTTACATCAAAGCATAGCATTATTTATACTAAAAAAATATCTTAGTTAGGCCACTCTGTCATGACAACTACTCATGGTTCGATTTGAAGCACACAATAAGATATCAAGAAACTCATTGGTCCAACTCAAGATTCCAAACTGTTGATGCAAGCCACTGCATTTCAATTTCGTTTGAAAACTACAAGTCTTTAAATTATTGCTGGTTAAGAATTTTCGTAAATATATATATATATATAGGTGTTGATTTCTGGGAAATTCACTATTATATATCCAATATAGTAATCTAAATTATATTTATAAAAAAATTCTATATGAAATAGACTTTAGAAATATATCCAAAACTCATTTACAACGTGATAAAAAAGACTTTCAACTTCTTTTAAATCACAAAATTGCTATTGATTTCTTAAAACAAACCAAACTCTAATAACCAAACCTCATTATTAAAATAAATTCAAAACACTTAATAGAACATCAAAATAATTTAATAATCAAAATTAAACACATCATGTTTTGAATTTGTTTATAAAAATTAAATTAAATGGATTTGTGAGTACCAAATGTATGAATTACAAGATGAGTTGAGGCGAGTTGTCATTATTTTTCCACTACACAACCGCAATGTTCAAATCTTTGAGTGTTGAGGTCAGCCTACCTAAAGTTGAGACTAGCAGCGGAAAGTATTGAGAGTTAAATCGTACACGACTAAAATTCAATAAGTGAATGATCACGTTACGAGAAACATATATACATTACATTACAAAATTTAGTTATATTGCTAATAAAGACGGTGGACAACGATATTAGGAGAGTTGATGAGAGCCGGTATTAATAATCCAATGATTACTCTACGGAAATAAAACGGTACATTATTAAAGTAGGATTAATTTTGCCACAATACATTGTTTAATGGGGATAAATTTCCATAAAATAAAATTAAAGTAGGATTAATCTCTCCACCAATAAGACAAAGATGAGTGATGCCGCCACTTTTCACACGATTCTCGGTGCTCCAACTTTTACGGCTTTATGCAAATCCGGCAAACCAACATTCGAACACGTCACCACCAACCTCTGCATTCGGCTCCTGTCATTCACGACGTCGTTATGTACGCTTACCCACCTGCACCCTCCGCCCTCGAGCTCGCAGATGATAATCTCCGCCGGTTCCGCCGGGTTATGCAAGCACACCGAATTTCCCATGCAACTCATCCCGATCGATGTCACGCAACCGCTCTCCCCCTTCACCATCTCCACCACCATCTCCGCAGGCATCTCCCCGATCATCTCCTTGCGCCCAAGCAACGCTCCCTTCACTTCCCACACCTTCACGCCCTTCAAATTCTCCGCATTTCCCACCGCGCCCACCAAAATCAAACGGCCGTTTGCGAATCCGATCACGGAGCTAAATACGCTTCCGTCGGGCCGCAGATCGTACGGTCCAAACCATGCCTTGGAATTCGGATCAAACGAGTAGGTCACGCCTGAGATTTTCTCCGTCACGTACATTTTGCTGTCGTCAACGGCGACCGAGAGCCACGTGGAGGCCGCGGAGTCCTTGAGAATAGCGGGCATGGAGTCGCACGTGTCCCACGTGCGGGTCGTCACGTCGTACATTTCCACCGCGAGGGGGTCGTCCTCGTAATCGCACGTGCCGCCAGCGACGATGATCCGGTGGCCCACCAGTGCAACAATCGGGTCGGTTCGCCAGACGAGAGGGGCGGCCGCGTGGTGCCACGTGTGGTGGAGTGGGTCGGTTGAGAAAGCAAACTTGGAGGGGGAGAGCATGTAGAGGAGCGTGGAGTGCGAGGATCGGAGGATGGGGATGGACGGGATATCGGACGGCTGCGGATGAATGTCGATCCACACTTGCGAGGCGGGGTCGTAGGCACGTGCGGAGGTGACGTAGGGGTACCTGGTGGTCTGAGTGAGGACAATGAGCCAGGGCTTGATGTTTCTGTGGAAGTGGCGGAGGGAGGAAGAGGCGGCGTGTCTCCAGGACTTGGACACGTGGCAGGCGGGGACTAGGTAGAGGAGAGGGACGTGAGAGAGGATGGATTCTAGGATGTCTCCGTAGAGTGGAGCTTCTTGTTGATCTTCTTCGACCTTGGACTTGGTGGTCTGAGTCTGAAACTCGGCCATTGCTAATTTCAGAGAGAGAAAGAAAAGGGTGATGAGTTTTGAGTGGCAAATGTTTGCGGGTGGGGGGTTGCATTATATAGGAGAGAGAGGCCCAGCAGATATGGAATGTGGAGCCTGCACTGCTGGATTGACTCTGGATCCGCTCATGCTATTTTGAATTTTCATTTTTTAAAATTTTGTATTTCTAAGTAGTTTTTATATTAGAGAATGCTAGCAACTTTCTCTCTAACTTTGTTCTTTGGACATTCTCTTTTATACAGTCCCGATCTCTTGGACCACAGGAGTCCAAGAGATTGTGGTCACCCACCGTTGGATATTAATCCAATGGTTGAAAAAAGTTTTTTAAAATGAGTGCAATAGTGAGTGAACCGTTGAATTTACATCCAACGGTGAGTGACCACAAATTTCTTGGACCCCTGTAGTCCAAGAGATCAAGACTGCTCTTTTATATTCCTCTTTTATATTTGTGCATGACATCAGGAATAAATGAAGTTTTGAATGCACTGAAAAAGAAATCCAATGGGATATTAGTTGGATAAGATTTTGATGCGTATTCAAGTAGTCTAGGTTCAAGTATTCATGATACCCATGTGTGAGTTTCTCCCCTCTTCCTTTCTAAGAAGTTTGACAAAAAAATATAAATAAATAAATAAATAAAATTTGATTTTGAATTAACCTCAAAGTTTTTTTTTTTAAAAGTATTTTTGAAAATTTTGTATGATTCATAGCTATTGAATAAAATAACATGAATGTAAAGCAGTGTAGCGTATATATAGGTACAATGCATTGTACTTTGTATGTAGACATACACGTGTATATATAAATACAATGCATTTTCCAAACAAAGAAAAGAAGGTCAGTAGAATGAATTTTACGCAGTATTTGTTTGACAATGACATTGCAACGAAATAACATAAACGTATATATACTAGGTATGCAATACAACGTAAGTTGAAATATAATTATGAATTTGATTTTATAATTAATAAAAGAATGAATGAAAAGACAACGGCATTGGCGTGGGGTGGCCGGTCATGGGGTGGGGTATTGTGGGTGGACCTGACCACGATCTGATGTTGGTGAAGAAATTATAACAAAAGAAAAAGAAGAAATCCATGCCGTCCGTTTTGGGGCTTGACCATCAACCAAGAAGAGTGTGTAATGATCTAAGCCCAAACCAAAAAAAGGCCACCATGGAAATGACATCTGTTTACTTTCAAACAAAGACTTGAGGGGTGCCACTGTTTGAATATTTTGGTCCAGGACTTGAGAGAGAATTATTTATATGGGTTGGATGAGAGAGAGAGAGAGAGAGAGAGAGAGAGAGAGAGAGAGAGGATTCAATTCAGTGCTGCTTGCTAAACCAAGGCAACCCAAAACGACCAGTTACCTAAGTCTAACGACTTTGAGAAAATGCAATCTGGATGAGATCAAACGTAGACTTTATTTTTTATTTCATTTATTTAACTACCAGATTAAAAAAAAACCCTAGCCTCCTTTCTCCCAAAAAACACTCTTAGAGCCTTTTCCACCTTGAGGGGGGAAGAAGCCATTGTTCTTCCCCCCTCTCCTCTCTCCTCTCTTCTCTTCCTTTCTTCCACCTTTCACCTCTTCCCCCATTTTCAAAGACAAAGGGTTTTCCCTATTTGTCTTAGTTTTATTATGATTTTCATCCAACCATTATTGGCGGCTGCGGCTCAGCGTCGGATCTTCACCTGCATTTCGGCGTCAGATCTCCACCACCATCTTTTTTGCAATTTCTTTATGTTTGGAATAAGTTGCAGAGACTCTTTGGGTTCTCTGTGTAGTTTTCACCTCTCCTTTTGTGAGAGTTTTTCATCTCTTCTTTGTGAGAGTTTTATTTGTATTGTTATGGCTTGGTTTTTTCAGGCTTTATCTCTTTTTTATTATTCTAAGTTTGCAATCTTAGTTGGGATGCCTATGCCAGAGTTTCTTTGATCTTGCCTGATCGTTAGTGGAGACATACCTGATTTTCTTAATTTTGATATTAGACCGCTCCGTTATTGTAATGGCCCTTTTGTGACTAGTTTGTATTGGCCTTTTGTGGCTAGTGACTTTTTTGGCTGAATTATGAATGCAATCATAGAATTTCTCAAAAAAAAAAAAAAAAAAACTACCAGATTAAATGTTATAACAGTGTGGTCCCATCTTTGGGACCACAGGAATCCAAGAAGAAAAGCCTAGACTTAAAAATAGAATGTGCCATTCACATATCTTGAACCAAAAATGATCAAAATCATTGATTTCTATTTACCACACGTGCAGATTGCAGAATCACTGTTGATTGTTCTGTATGCCTTTCGCTAGGGACCATTTTTTAGGCTCATGACATTATTTTATGTACTGTACACATGGACAGTATTATAAAGAGAGTCTTAAATTAGGCAACTCTAATTAGCATTTCTCTTGATTTAAATATATCAAATATGGATACGAAAATATTTTCAAAAGTGTTTATGATCGCTAATTGATGAGGCATATTCAATTGTGGTTGAGTAGTAAAACAACACAAATTGTGGTTTATCCATAGACCTATCTAATTAAGTAGCATATTATTCAGTTTCTTTTCTTTGTCCTTTCCTTTTGGGGATATTATAAAGCAACTCATCCCTATCCATCGTATGTTTTTGTATGGGACATAGGTGAGTAAACCTAATTATATAGTACAATTCCAAATTTTTTTTTAGTAGAAAAAAGCTATAATTATATTCATAAATTAGGCACAAAGATAAATACAAATACCCACAAAGGAGCATGGCGGAGCCATATAGGGACCAGTGTGGTCCTAAGTCCCCCCCTCAATCTGTTTACCCTTTGCATTTATATTTTATCATATATTGGATTAGGTTTTTTTGTCTAAATTGACCATTAAACTTCTTAATCACTCTTATACTTTCAATTAAAACTACTAAGATAGATTAATATTCAACCATTTTATAATATAAAATTAAAGACAATTATGATTGTAATGAATGGATAACTTATTAATCAATATGAAATAATATTATGAAGTGGGCTAAACCGAGTAGTTAGTATCATATTAACTTTTTAACTAGTTAGCGCTTGAGCTCTCTTATTCAAATTATTTTATAA
The DNA here is from genome assembly GCF_000346465.2 of Prunus persica. Taxonomy (NCBI): domain Eukaryota; kingdom Viridiplantae; phylum Streptophyta; class Magnoliopsida; order Rosales; family Rosaceae; genus Prunus; species Prunus persica. Next base: position 26,221,236 of record NC_034009.1, read on the forward strand.
AAGTTTGTCACAAAAGACAATAAAAATTTTGACATAAAAATCACATGCCTAACAAACCAAACATAAATTGTTGCGCCTAAATCTATCAATACAACAATAACTTTTAAACCCAAATTTATTTTATATAATGAAACCAAGGGACAAAAAAAACACAAAGAAAGTAGGTTTTGAGTTATTCTTAGTAATTACCAATTAAGATTACAGTGTGGCATGAGGCACCGATCTGTGCATGCCACCCCATCTAGATATATCTGAATCATATTTTGGTTTTAAATCAGCATTTATAACACATCTGAACCACAGAAAGCAATACCATACGAACCAACCTAGCTGTCCAAACAGCAATGGATGATATACATGGCAGGGCTGAAAAAGAAAGAAATAGTACATGATTTGATATTATATACTTCGTGGGTCAAATTATGCGTTATTTGCATTAATACCCTCTTAAATTTTTGACTTTTTTATAAAATTTTTCGAAGTTTTATAAATTACACGAACATTTCAAGTTGTTTTTATAAAACTTTTTTTTGTTGATTGTTCCTCTAAAATTTGATAATTTCATTTTAAAAAATGTGCGCAAATGACAAAAGCAACCTCGGTGAATGTATGTGCAATCTAATTTCAAAGGCTAACTTTGTATTTTGGATAAATTTTTATATATAAAATCATCAAATTTTGGATGAAAAATCAATGAAAATGAGTTTTGTGAAAACAAATTTAAAATCTCAGGCAATATTTTTGTAATTTCTAAAACTTCAGAGATTTTTATGAAAAAACTGAAAACCTTCAAGAGTGTTAGTGTAAATAACTCGTCGAATTATATATTGCACTGCTGTGGTATTTATGATTTATGATAGAACACAAAAAAAAGGTGCAATTATATCTCAATCAAAGCCACACAAGTATTTATTATTATTATTGTATAGTCTATATCTGGATATTACACGTCTGCACATGCATCATAACATGGTCACATGTTCTAATGTTTTTTTTCTGGGGTCAAGCGTAACATGTTGTGATGTTCATTCTCAATTTTATGATCTATCCTAGTTATCTATCTATATATATAAAGCAAAACGCAGAGAATGGTGAAACATTCAGAATACCAGAAAATATCATTGGCTAATGCAAACATTAAGAATTAAAATTATTAATTAAATGAGGATAATATGGTAAATTCATACTTTTTTCATATTAAAAAAATTAAAATTAAAAGAAAAATCAAATAATGAATCCTATTTTTATAGAACACAACCCATTATCTTTTTTTAATTCTAAAAAAATTTAAATTTTTTTTAAAAAGGCCTCTCACAGGAGCGAAAACGCGTGCTAAGAGGCTAGTATTTAGAAAATAAAAAGAAAAGGATGATATAATAACATGGGTAAGCTTTTGTTGCTCCATCTTTATCACTTTGTAGTAATCAGGTTTGGTGGATGTAATGAAACCATATTTAGACTACATGATATCCAACTTTTAAAAAGCAATGGTTTTTTTTGGGGGTGAAAAAAATCAATGTTTTGATCGGCAGTCGAAAGAACTTGGAAGATCCAATAAATAATTTTAACTCAGGGCTGTTAAAACCTACTAAAAATAGAAAATTCAACTTAGGGCTGTTAAAACCTTCTTATAGTCCTACAATATAATGACTTCCTAAATGTATTTTCCGACCTCAAAATAAACTTAGAAACAACATCCAGATGTCGGATCATGAAAAAAACTATTAAGTATAATGTCAACTATTAATTTCATATTCTCTATAACGTGACATCAATTTCAGCATTAAATGATGTAATAAACCATATAGAAGGAGACAAATTTACAATACTTGTTATAGAGGAAAGGAGTTAAAGTACATCAACAAAATTTTGTCTGAAACAAACGAGTAATGGCTAGTTTGACATTGATGTGCTTTGAAAATAATCATTGTCAAATTTACTGTGAGAGAAAGCAGTTTGGCGTTTGGTAAACTTTTTGTTAAAAATATTGTTGGTACTGATTCCCATATAATCAGAAAATGATTCATGCATAATCATTAAACCCAACGCCCATTTGAAACTGATTATTGCATAATAAGAAAATGAAAGCATCTCATTAGCTGTTTTCCCTTATAGCTTTCTCTCACATCAATTTTTAACAATAAGTGATTTTCTTATAGTTTACCAAATGGG
>NC_034009.1:26223507-26279538 GCF_000346465.2 Prunus persica
TTCCTTGTAGGAGGTCATATTTATAATACAATGAACCTGAATGGGCAAGTAAATAATAAATTCCTAATCTATTTAGAGTAGGAAATCAGGAATTAAAGTAAATCAAATTACAATTATAATAGGAATTCTTGGTGTGTAAGGAAAGTAAGTCAATATCCACAAGTCACGCCAAACACTCCCCCTCACGTTGGTGCATAGATGTCGTCAATGCCCATCTGATCCAGTGAATTGTGGAATGCTTTACTGGAAATCGCCTTTGTCAAAATATCCGCCAATTGATCCTCGGATTTCACAAAATGCGCAATCTGGTCCATGTGTCGGGGTCGTTAGTCGAGAAGTCATAATCTGTGCAGCGGAAGATGCATAGGATACAGTTGAGTAGGAATTGGGATCGGAATATGAGCCTGAGTCGAGGCCGGAGTCAGAGTTGAAATCGGGATCAGGGTCTGAATCAGAGACAAATTCGGGGTTGGGGTCATCATCGGAGTGGGGGTCGGGGTCGTCTTCGGAGTCGGGGTCGGGGTCGGGGTCGTCTTCGGGGTCGGGGTCGTCGTCGTCTTCGTCATAGTCGGGGTCGGGGTCTGGGTGGTCGTCATCATAGTCGGGGTCGGGGTCGGGGTCGTCAAAAGAGGATCCTGATTTTGGATCGGGTTCGGGGTCAAAGTCTGCATCTGTAGGAGCGGAGTCATCTGGGCACTCAACTCAACGATGGTTGGTGGAGAATGAGAGAATGAGTCGGTGGTGCTACCTCCATGAAGGTTGAAAAAATCATCAACCCCCATAACACTAAATAAAATAATCTCTATTACAATAGGACAAAATATAATTGGTAAGTAACCAAAATTCTAATGAAATAAGGAACCAAAATTCTAACTAAGTAAGGACTCGCCAACACTCCCCCTCAAGTTGGGTAAAGATATTTCGCACGCTCAACTTGACAAGTGAGTCACAGAACACCATACTTGAGAAGTAACAATTGTAGAGAAGATCTTTTAGTCAACCACGAGTGAAACAAGTGACAAACTAAAACAAAGTTCACAGCGGAAACACAAGAGCAAACCCTAAAAAATAGGGCACATAGCAAAACACAGAAATCCTGTGAGCACAACAATTGATAAGGCAGAACACAGAAACCCTGTGAGCACGGCAATAGGTAAGGCAGAACACCGAAATCCCATGAGCACGGCAGTGGCAACAATAAATTCTTCCATATAAACTTTAGCTAATTCACTCAGACACAACTTCTCTTCAATCTTCCTCTCCCCTTGAAGAGAAGGGGTCGTCGGAGTCAAGAAATAAGCAACATCTTCATGGAAATATGTCAAGGTAATTGGGATAGGTCAATAAACATATCCCTTTCACTCCCCCCCCCCCCCCCCCCCCCCCCCCCTCTCAAGGGGGGAGAAGAGCACTTAAATTTCAAGAAGAACACAAGCACAGGTCCCTAGATCGAACCTGGCTCTGATACCATGCTAAAATATGAAAACTATGAGAGAATATTTGTTTGTGGGAATTTTCTGTGTATTCTTTTCCTTGTAGGAGGTCATATTTATAATACAATGAAACCTGAATGGGCAAGTAAATAATAAATTCCTAAATCTATTTAGAGTAGGAAATCAGGAATTAAAGTAAATCAATTACAATTATAATAGGAATTCTTGGTGTGTAAGGAAAGTAAGTCAATATCCACAAGTCACGCCAACATGGTCTTCCTAAAAATTTTAAAAAATCACTTATCATCCCAAATAAGCAATGTCAAACGGGCACTAAGAAGAAACTACAATTTACATAGATATTGAAAATAATAATAATTTTTGTATGGACTACAACCTATACAGTCCACAACGTGAATTTGTTTTACGTGTAGTATGTGTGAATTTAATATATTATCATCCCACTCGTAAAAAAAATATAGATAGATTCTCAAGGATTATATTTTATGTTACAATTTCAATGACTGGTTACTTGCGGCTTCAAAGTTGGTAAAGGTGAAGCCGCAATGGCAACCTAGAAATTAAGCTCACCAACCAACCACCAACAACCCAAACAAGTCTATATAAATGTAATGTTACTGGTATTTAATCAAACAAATATGGAAGTTGTATTTTAAAATATTTTGTTTTGTTGCTTGCTACGTCTTTTCATTATGTAATTTGTCCAAAGCGTTACTGCATGAATGGTGCATATACACCCACCCCGCCCTACTCCTCATATTAGTCTTCAAAGAAAAGAAAACCAATAAAAGAATCTACATGGGTCTTGTGTCAACATTAATATCAATATTTCATATGCATGATATATACACAAATAATATACTTTTAAAGTAAGACAGGATATGAATTTTGTATAGAAAGCTACAGATATAACAACATAATTAATTAATTTGATTTAACGATTAAGAGATAGAACCGCATCTAAGGATTTTAGATAATTAATGGGTTTAAATCAAGCTTTTGTGTTCATTCTGGTCAAGTTACCCTTGGTCAACTGTTGTTTTGAACCCGAACCCAAACCCATAACGGAATATGAACTTAGAAAAAGCCCATGCTCATTCCCCCATTGTTTTTCATTTGCGGCACATTAGCATTTTGATGCACATTTCGACTTTGGTTAAGGTTTTTGGTACTGACAAGACAACAAGGATCTCAAAATGCAGAGAAATGAGTACGCCAATGTAAACTTTTTATTACAGTAACAAGGTCACACAGTACAATCACGCTACCATTACCCATTACACGTACAAACTACATTAACTTCGCTGAGGTTTTTGATAGAACGAAATTCGTACAAGGATTTAATGGAGACATGGAAACTTGCCACAAAAGAAAAGAAAAGAAAAGAAAAAAAAGGAGAAGAGCGAGCAATCTGAAGAATGACTTATGCAGCAACACTGATGCACTGAATTGCCTGTTTGCAAATACCGGTCATTGTTGCTTCGGGTCCATAGACCTACGAGAAGAGAACACAGAAACAGAAGAATAAATTTCAGTGAAGTTCTTCTGACAGGCATTTCAAGTATTTGCATGTCTGCTAAAACAATAGAGATTTAAAAAACATTGGTACCTCAATTGGGATGCCGATTTCCTCTCCAAGTGCCCGCATTTTTGCGAGGCCCCTCTGGTAGTTGGGACCTCCTCTCCTGACATAGAGATGCATCCTTGCGGCTTTAAGCTTTGATTCCTGAGTAATCAAATATGTCATCGTCAATTTTCACACTTGGAAAGGACATTAAAATAACAAAGCTAGGATTCTTAGTCCAGTAGATTAAGCTCACCTTCTCCTTCAAGGCTCGAATGATACCATTGAATGTTGCAGCTACATCGGTAAAGTTAGCTATTCCTCCTCCAATTACAAGGGCTCTCTTACGGCCATCAGGGTCTGACGTTGCACACTGTATAAGGAATAAGATTATTATACACAAAACCAAAGTCTGAGGTGCGTTGGCATGTGTTGCCGAATGTTTGCATTTTATGAACAAAAAAGATGCACAGGTCAAATATGAAAGTGAAAGTGATACAATGGACATAGTAATACAATGCTAAGAGTGAAAGTGAAGAGTTCTTACATCAATCACAACTCTGGCATACTGCAATACCTCCTCTTCATTAGGTGCTCCACTGTATTCGGCATAGTTTCCAAGTTCATCAGCAAAGCCAAGATCTCCAACCTGACCAAGGAATATCAATTTGGGTTGGGTATGAGCAATTAATGCCAATGAAAAACAACTTTCAAAAAGCAACAAGGTTCAAATATTCCAAATCTTAGGTAACCGCACCGTGTCTGCATAGATGACACTTGCACCTCCTCCAGCTACCATAGTCCAAATTCGTCCCTTTGGGTTGAGAACTGTGAATTTCAAAGATGCACTAGTCTGCAAGCAAATGACAAATAAACCTGATAAATAAACAATGACAAGGCTACTAAGTGGATGTTACTTAATGAAATGTGATGAGAGTTACCAATATAAAATTACAATTGAGAGACATTAGGGGATCATTTATCAAATTCAGACTAAAGACATGCATACCAGTTGCTGAAAAAATAGGGCTTTATTTCTCAAAGATTTGAAGACACTGAACTTTAGAATGCATTTCTATTGACATTCATTTAGATAAACAACAATGGCAGGAATCCCAGCTTTCATGCTAGATAATGGTTTTAAAAAATCATTTGAAAAACTAGGGATCAGCTGACTTGTAAAAATTTTAATGGAGGGATTTGGTAGTGCCAGGACCAAGCCATTTCCTTTCCTACTTAACAACCATGGATTTGGACAAGAAACAAGAAGGGTATTATTTAAGAGTATCAAAAGAAAGTATAAATACATGACTCAAATCTTCCATGGAAAAGTTCATTGACGAGATGTAAAGATTTCATCTCAAATTTGAAGGCATATGTGTGCACCTTTTCATCCAGGCCATGAATAAATTTTTCTGTAGAACTCATAACCCTTCCAAATGGCATTGGAAATTCAATACTGCCCCACCTGAAACAATTAAATAATGTAAGGTGTTATAGAAAGTGGTAAGCTAAAACACCAGTAAAGAGCTTGGCATATGTATGACGAAACAGAGAAGGTAATAATAACTAAAGGAAATGAAAGGTACTTTTTGAAGTTCTTGAAAGCAGCAGTGTCATCCAGCTCGCCTCTCATATCCAAAGGATATGGCTTTCCATCAACCAGTGCAAAAGGATTCATCTCCAGAAAAGTGAAGTCCAGATCTGAAACATACTAATAATTAATAATGTTGTTCTTACGTCTTGCAGCTCTAGTACAAAATGGAATGGTCAAAGAATTGTTAACACACCTTGAAATAGAGTAAAAACGACTTTGATAAAGTCCTCAAGTTCTCCTTTGATCTAAATTCAAGAACAATAATTGTCAATGACTTTCAATTTAAGCCAAAATGAACATGAACTCAATTGACATATAGCATATCATTGCACCAAACCAGTAATAAATTAAGCAAAATCAAGTAACATATTTGTTTCTTCCTGGTCAGAAGTGAACTGAGTATTGAAGTCAAGAAAATAGAAACCCAATGCTAGAACAAAGTTGAACATTGAATTCCTACAAAACAATAAAGAATAATGAAAATATGATATCAATGACTGCCAAGGAATTACCTCCAAGGGAAGGGTTGCAACAAGTGGTGCAGATACTTCTGATGTGAAAGGAGTTCCTGTAGGGACAAATATGGTCTTGACCTGCATCAAGTACAATTCTTTTATAAACATGAAGTGCTAAGACAATTTTATACAAGAGACAGATAACAAACAAAACGCTAAAAGTGCATCTTGTATTAGGAAGAAATATTGGGAAACAAATTGACATCCTAAAGTACCTTATCCCAGTTCTCCTCAATATCAATTCCTCCACACTCGGAGAAGCTTATGCTGTTCCCAAGTCGGTCTGAGACAATATTAAGGTAAAACTCCTCATTGTGGGGAATGAAGGGTTCAACAATGAATGTTGTTATGGGTCCTTTGCAACCACCCATCTCCACCTGTAAATCCCAAATGAAACATGTAATCAAAATTCTAAATTCTTAAAAGTAAATGATAGTATGAACTACAAAACACAATAAACTTATGTTTAAGAAACAATGGGAAGATTAAATACCTCTTTGCCAAGGCGCTCCTTCACAAAGGTGGCAACTTGAGCGAAGTCAAGGTTCAAAGCAACCAAACCACTCTTCCCACGCTTTCCAAACAACATGTCAGGTTTCACAACCAGTTTGGAAGATGAAAGCCAAGATTCCTTCTCAACTAGCTCATTGAGATCGGTTGATTCAGTAATCTGAGGCGCGAGCCAACAAAAAACCCATCATTGAATTACAGTTTACAACATAATGTATGGCAGGATCAAATTTACTTCGACTGGCATCATACAATTAGATTGGTTGAATCTTAAACAACCCAGTTAAGGCCATTCAAACCCAAAGGGGGCAAAACCAGATTTAAAATCAATACCCTCTTAATGAATAAATCTATTGAGCTCGGACTAGATCTATGAATCAAACCACATACTCCACAATTGGCATTTAAACAACACTTTTAACCACATGATCTCTTTTGTTTTAATTACTTATATATAAATCACAACGAAGAATCTTTCAAATCTTTCCAAATGGGCCGCCAAAGTTTGAAACTTGAAGATCTAAATGCATAACAAACAGACAAGCACTAGCAGAGAGCAGAAAAACAGAGAGTAAATCAGGAATCTGAATCAAAGAAATAAAGACTTACTTGGGCTGATTTAAGGGGCAATTCACGGCCACCGAATCTCTTGAAGTGTTCCTTCAACAACCTCTTGGAGTCGTACTCTCTGATCTTCTTGCGTGCCATATCTGATTTTTTTTCCCCACACAAATCATAAGCCAAAGATCCAAACTTTATTTGATCAAATTGGAAGGGAAGCTTTGGGTTTCTGAGAAATGCAAAAACTTACCGTTGAAAAACAGAGAAGGAGAGGGGAGTGCGTGTTGGTTCTACGAACAAGAGTTAGGTAGGTAGATGCAGAGCAACTCACAACTGAAATCCTTGTGCCAATGGACTCGTCTATTTATAGCTACCAAAAACAAACGCAAATGTTTTTGGCCTTTTTCTAATTTTTTTCTTTTTTTTGGTGGGGGTTTAATTTGAAAGGGGTAGGTTGGTGTGCGCTGAAATTTAATTTTAGCGGCAACGTATTATTTTTAGATGTACCACTCACTCACACACTTAACAAACACATGCGGCACCTACCGATTTGGACCAGGGATTCAACCCCAGCCTGCCTGTTTTGGTAATTTTCTAGAGGACTTTGATCCCCTGCTTCGCGAGTTACCATAAGTTGATGACTTTGGTGGTGTGCATCACCGTTGATCTCTTATACTTTTTAAGCATCAATGTCAATTGCCACTCGCTCTAGTCCAAAAATGGGAACTTCACAAAGGTTCGGACTTTTATCGTTTTCCTATAGATTGTGTGTAATATAAAAATTAGAGTGCGAAATATAAATTTTACAAAAAAACCAAGCATGTAAACTCTGATTTTTTCAGCATACTATCAATTATTAGTCAACTAGTCGAACAAAAAAAAAAATCAATTTAATCAGTCATACAGTATCCTTCTATTAAAATATAGAGACACATTTTAGAGTACCTAACGAAATTTTTTTCAACGATCTAAATAGTCTATTTTTCAAGTATTCATTCATGGATTATTCTTAAAAAAAAAATCAAACAAATTGAAAATCATTAATGCATCTAATTGAAACCAACAAAATTAATGAACACGGTGCTTCAAGAAAGTACTTAAATTTCAATAATTTAATTGAATAGTCAAATGATATCGGATTCATGTGATTTTTTTTGTAGAAATGATATTTGAATGAATATCTACAAAATAAACGGTTTGGATTAGTGAAATACAATGCGGAGTGTGCATTACAAGGATGTTCCTCAAATAAACTTATTTAAGAAATCCCTCAACGGAAGCTCACTCCTAACAGTAACAAAAACAAATAACTTTAATTGCTTACCTTCTGTTATTTCCAAGTTATTACTTTAAATGATAATGTTAATAATTTCTCATTACATATAATCCACAAAAATTATTTTCCACAGGTCACATGTAACATATTTTAGTATTCTAATTTGGACACCATATAGTCAACGTCGTAGTGCTGCAAAAGTGGCGGTCATGACAAATTTTCTGCTTATGTTTTTTCATATGGTTGTTTTTCTTTTTTAATAAAATAAAATAACAAAGATATAATGAGTGGGTATTTTGGTGAATAATTCTGTATTAAATGCTTGGCTGCTTTGTGTGGTGGGTTCCTTTATTTGTATGCATTCATGTTTTTCAAAACTAGTGTGCTGCTAGGCGATATGACTTATGTTATTTGCTACTTTTTGTTGTTTGTTATAACATCATCATCTACACCCATTTTTTTAGCGATTGATAATTTTTTATTTTTTTGGGGTCAAATGATAAAACCTTTTTATTAAAAACAAATAAATATGCTTAGATTATGAGTGCTGCTAAACGAACTTTAAAATTAATTGAGTACACCCTATGATCTAAGTACACCCTAATATTTAAATTTAAAATGTAAAATTAACTAAGTTTACCCTATTTAACTACCAAAAATACCCCAATTACATCATAATATACCATTATAAAAACCTAAAACAGCTTTGTTTGTGTGTGTGTATATATATACGCACACTCAAATATGCTTTTTGTATGCATTGGTTCAGAATGATAGAGTCCTAAAGATGAGGAAACTGGAAAAAACTTGTTTTGAAGGCTATTGAAAAATCGGACATAACAGATTATGAAGCCAAACTCAATTCAAGCTCCATATTTAAAGTTGAGAACAAGCATAAGCATGTTCATTTGGTGGCCAAGGATTGAAATACAGTGTGAAGTGGAGTAATTGGGAATCACACTGTAGTGTCGCCTTTAAATTTGCAGCGTTGTTGGCCTTGGTTAGCTAGAACCTCATTCAAATTCAGAATCAAATGCAAATGGTTGGCTAGAACCTTTTTTTGTATGTGGAGTAACAAGTCTAGAACTCATATATTTTCTTCTGTTTGAAAAGTTTTCAGAAGAAATATCATCGTTGCCACTAATTCTGCAATTCTATATGAATCAGACAGACATTGTGATGGTTGTCTCATAGTACAAGATCCAAAAAAAAAAGTTCAATTTGGTTGAATATGATGAGTAATGTGTACTTTTTATTTTTTTAGAATAGGGTGTACTTATTAAAATTACATTTGTTTCACAATTTAATATATTTTTTTTGGTCATTTTATATTAGAGTAAATTAGTAATTCAATAAATAGTTTGATACTAGGGTGTACTCAGTTAATTTTAGGATTCGTTTAACAGCACTCTAGATTATCTGTTAATACATCAGTAAGTTAATTGAATCGGACTCAATTTGAACTAGAACAACATTCATGTCGAAACATAAAAGAGGTAATTAAGTGTGCGGCTCCATTAAAAACGCATTGAAGGTATAAGAGGACCACAATCCTCAACTAGTTTGCCAATCTCTTAATATCAAACACAAGCCTTCCACCATGACATCACTCGCCGTATCGGCATTAAACATATCAACCAAAACTTTTTTTTTTGAATCAGTTTCAATCTCCACCTGAAGAACAGCCTCTACACACTCATTTTGCCTCCCTATTTTAATTAATATGCACATATAAGGGCGTTATGTGTAAATACAGAGTCAATCTTATTCATAGTAAAACCCAAACAAGAAAATAAAATAAAATCCGAGAGGGCAACTTCGATATAAGAGTGTATGACAAATTGTATTGTTTGATGAATCCTACCAACCCTAGTCAAAGGTGAGCCCTTGGTCAGCACTGCACAGCTGCTCTCTCTAGTTGACTCAGTTTTGCAACTAGTTTTTTTAGTAGTGAATCACAATAATTGTAGTGTTTATCTATACAAATTATACCAAAATTATATATTATAAGTAACAATCTATTTCTTTGGGATTGGGGATTGGGGATTTGGGATTTGGGATAAAACACCATATTAGCACCAACACAACACTTGAAACACCATATTGGTCTTGTATTTAATAAAACTTGATTCCGAACATAAACAGTATGATAATTGGGAGAGAATTCGAAAAAAAATAATAATAATAATTGATGAAGATGAAAGCTAATTGTAATTGCGTAAAACGTGAGACTTTTTCAGTATTTTTTGTTTTCATTTTACAAAGTCATTGTCTTGGCGGTGTGCACATTTGAATATTGGGTTTTTATTATTCATGGGCAGACACTGGTGAACATTGACTTGATGCCTTGATCTTGATGGCTGAATGCTGCTCATCATGCATGCATTATTATGCTGCTGCTGCGCTGCATCACATAAGTTTAATTCAGTTTTGGCCTTCTTTTTTTCTTTTTTTTACCTACATTTCATTAGCGTTTAGGCTTTATCAATTCAAGGAGAAGCCACAAATCCAATTTGAGTCAGTCATCATTCAACACCGCAGTCAAGTCATAACCATATCAATGCGTGTGTGTGTGTGTGTGAGAGAGAGAGAGAGAGAGAGAGAGAGAGAGAGAGAGAGGAAGCGAGTGTGAATGGAAAATCTACGTTCTTATACTCATTTTGTTCATGCTTTGCTTGCTTTCATTAAGTAAATAGAAAGTCAATCCTGCACTCTGTTGACATTTGGGTTGCAACTTGCAATTCTTGGTGGGTTTTTTGGTGCTGTTTTGCTAGACTCTTTGCGGGCCATGCTGCTAATGGGTCCATATGCTTTGGACCACAATAGGGTGGCTTGAAAGCCCAATCCTGGTAGGAAATCAGCTGAAAGCAGAAAGCCTGAAACCCTGTGTTGTGAATGAGTCATTCTATAGTGAGGACCTTAGGGCCTTATCTAAGCCCCTTAGACTCTAATGTCTTTAAATGAGGTCTTATCTCTTAATCGTTGAATCAAACTAACAAATTTGATCTAACAGTTAACAAATTAGACCTCATATAAAGTCTTTAGATAAGTTCCTCACTATAAAATTCTACCTTGTGGATGCATGCATATAAAATATCCTTAGATATGTGACAGATTTTCTGCACTTTAAAATTTGATTTCACCTAAAACTTGATGCACCAGATCATAGAATATTGATTTGTGTGTAAGTCTGGATGGTGCCATGGCTGCCTCTGTTTGAGGAATAATGACCATTTGGAGACAGGCAGGCTGCACCTGATTATAATAGGAGGCCTCAACCAATGATCTTTCTGACGCTCCCGTCCCTTCCCCTAATCTTTATCCTGGCCCAAAAATAAATATTATTATTCTTTCACATGAAATGGCTCTGCAAGCTGGGATGGTGCCAACCTTGGGTGGCTTCAACTAATTATTAAAGGAAGCAAAGACACCATCGTGGTGGTGGTGGTGATATGGTGACAGAGATGAATGAGATTCTTGCAACTAGTTTATACTATTAAATTAATCTTTTATTGCCACTATTAACATATTAGCAAATGCAGCAAGAAACTTTAACATGTTTTGTTTAGATATTTTGATGCATCACTAGCAGTAAAAAGTCTTAATGTTTCTTGAAAAGTTTTGACAGTCCAGTTTCTGCAAATAACAAAAGGAGGAGGCCAACACAAGCTGTAACAAAGTAGTTATTATGAAGAAAAGTTGAATTTATTTTATCTAAAAAGAAAAACTCAAACAAAAGCCTAAACTCATTTTATGAAGACAACTAGATCCTCTACATACAAATTTTGATCTCAATGAAACAAAATCACATACATCATATATCAACAGTGCACATGATTTTTCCCTTTTTTAAAGTTTACTAGCTTTCATAAGTTAGGACAAGTACACTTGGAAACTGGCGGTTTTCATTGACTCACATACAGGGCAAACACTCACAAAACCATCACAGTCCTTACATAAACACAGGTGCCTACAAGGCATCAACAAGATGGAGACCTCCTTAGCTTTGCATGCCTTGCATGCTCTGGAAGCCATTTGCTCCTTCAAGCCTAGGTAATTCTTGGATACAGATTTCACAGGCCCGACTGGAACGCTCAGGTAGTTATTTGGATCAATGTATGAGGCCGCATCATCAACTTCACTGTCGCCAAATCCCTCCTTCCCTTGGTCAGCACCCTGTGAAATTGCTTGCTGGAGGTTGCTCTTCAGGACATTAACAACTGACTCATTGTACTTTGCTCTGTAGTGCCAATTTTGGGCTTCCACAGCTACCTGTTTAATTCTATCAACCAGTTCTCGGTTCTTACGGTTCATGTTCTCAATTTCCAAGTCTTTCTCACGTATCTTTTTGCTGACACCTTTCTCTATAGCAGCAAGGAAAGAAGCCATATGTCTCTGCTTCATGTCCCTTACCCCCTTTGCCAAGTGTTCCTCCTGTTGAATAAGAATCCAAGATTAAATTTACATGAGCAAATTGAAAGTTATAGCATGATGTCCACACACAAAAAAGAGGAAAAAAGGTAACACACCACGACCTGTTCGAAATTTTAAGCCATATTCAGATGGGATTCAACATTTCTTAGTTCAAATGATTATCTAGGTTTAGTGAATGGATGATTTGTTATATCATAAGTAGCAGAAATCTTTGAAATTCAATATCTGTATGAAGTAGGATGATTGAAATTTCAAATTGAATGCCACATAATGGAGAAAATAGAGTAATTGGAATTTTTCTGGATTTGGGAGGGGAAAAAGGAAGGGGGGGGGGGGGGGGGAGAAGAGAGAGATATATATATGGAAATTTGTAAAAGGAAACAGAATGGCCATTTATAAATATAGAGATTTGTACTTGAAGATCATAAATACCTTGTATTCAAAAAAGATCATAAATACCTGAATTTTGATGTACTGATCAAACTCTTCCTTCTGCCGATCCAGCTCAGTTCTGATATTGTCACCTAAGGATAGGATCATTGAAGGTGCAGCTGTCATACTTCCACTTGCAGAAGTAACCGTCGAGTTGCGCTCATCGTCATCATATGATAGCCTTAACCCAGTTGATACAGGGTTTGGGTTTGGAATGCTAGCCGAGCGATCAGCTTCATCTTGACAGACATTATAGTTCAAAGAAATCTGAAGCTTCTGCTGTCTTGAGATATCTTCTATTTCCCTGCTTCGTTTATTAGGCCGAAGCATGGGAGTGATGTGCTCAGTTCCAAAATAATTTACTGGATCAACATTACATCCAGCTGGTACTGCAACATAAATTAAACGTTCAATTTTCTTAGAAGGGAAATTTACATCTGAAGGTGTAGAGATGATTAAAATCAGAGAATCTCAATTATCTGTAAGTTCTAACCGGAACGAAGAATGTAGACACAAAGGCTAGCAAAGGCTACAGATAACTCACCATTTCCAAACAACTGCAGCTGACTTGAAGCATTTGTAGGATATGGGAAGCGATTTTCATCCAGGAAAACAGGAAGCATGGCGTTACCATTGTTGCCTCCTAACATCTTATAAGACAAACTATTCTACCTCAAATTGTTTTCCTTGGGCAAACGCTGGTAAAATAAACAGCAAGAATCCACCTGGATAGAGGACAATTAAATCTTAAATTAACAGACTGGCAGTGGAAAAAACTGAGTGCTTTTAAAGGAGGCCTATGCAGCAGCCGATGCAGAACAACAAATAATTCAACCAAGAAACTTTTACCCGATTCAAGAACTAATTACCGAAAAGACATGTAAGGCTCACCCTTACTACGGGTGGGCCTTTTTAAAATGAAGCACATTGAGAGACTGAGTTACAAAGAGAAGTGTCAGTTCATGTCTTACTCTGCACACTTCTCTTTGTAACTCAGTCTCTCAATTAGGATATTCTCTTGAAAAATACTTACGTACAAGAATGCTTTATCATAAATATGGTATAGGAGATGAAAATAATAAATGTGAATATAGAATATGCATGAAAAATATGAAGCAAGAAAATACTTAGACAAAGCTGGCAACCCACAATTTTACTTCATTCAATTGAATACATTCCTTCTAAGGCAGGTCTACAACTTAAGCATAACTTCAATAGGTCTTTTGTGTTCATGTCAGAAACCCATATATATTCTCAATGCGAGAATCTAGGAGACAAAAAAGATAGGATCAACTCTAGGAATGAGAGTAGTCCATTAATTATAAACGACAGCCACCAGATGCCATGTTGATCTTGAATTAACATAATCAATATGATGCAAGTAAACAAAAGAAAATAACCCTCAGCATATTCAGACAAATACATAATGATAAAGTTAGTGTCTAAATTTATTAAGTTTGTCCTAATACAACGTCCTGATGCCCCCGAGTTGGCTCAAGTTATAATGAGTTTGTTGGTGTTGAATTAGGTATGAAGAGTTCAGATGTACAGTTTAAAAAGGAAAGGAACTATAGTGCTTCATTCTGTTTTCCATATAAACACTTGAGAGGATGCACATGTATGTATGCAGAAGCATGCAAGAAGATAATCATCCACAACATAAACCTCTACATCAGCTACATCCAGAAATTCAAAAAATTTGATGATCAAAACAAAACGCCTGAATGTATAACAAATTCACAATCCATGCAAGTTTTAATATTTTAGATCAGCTGTAAATTTAAAATCCGTAACTTCAAATCATGACCAATATATTTAAGGAGACAATGAATTCAAGCTCGTCGTCTCCTGCACTGGTGTTGGAAACAAGAAAAACTGAACATTACTCTAGACATGATCGGGAGGGGAAAAAAACAAAAAACAGCCAAAGAAGTGATATTTTTCCTAGAAATCAACGGCATCCACCAACAAGAACTGCAATCATAGATACACTACATACCACATACGGTGAATCAAGAAAGGACAGACACAAATGGAAGCTCGATAGATAAATCAATAGTTGCATAAAATGGATATGATGGGAAAGATATGGGATTGATATGTCAAGTGGTGTTTTCATTTTTTCTTTTTCAAATAGAAAATCCTTTCCAAGTTAAGAGGTTGGGAATCCTAAAAATCAGGTAAGTCAACAAGATACCCATCTCAACAAGGAAAAAAATGCAAGCTTTCGATCTTTTACGCTATGAATTCAATGTCAATCTCATCTCGTACTGAAAAAAAGATTCCTTTCCTACATAAAATTACTTCAAATCAACAATAATCAATAACCCAAAAAACCAAAAGTGCAGCAGCATCGCAGATAGAACAAGTTACCTAAATATCCAAAACCGCTTTGATTCAGTCTGAAGGAAAAACCAGTGCTGACCCAGATCCTGCAATCCCATGCCAACTCCAATCAGACCCAGAAACGAAAAGAAAAGCTTTGAAAAAGAGTTCCCAATAACCAGAAAGCAACAAGAATACATACCTCCTCAGGAAATGCACCTGCTTTTTGGGAAAGAGAAGGGCACCGATCGTTTAGGATCTTCTGGGATATGATTTTTAAGCGCCACTAAGCAAACCCAGCAGCAGTGAAATGCAAAAACCAGAAAGGGATGAAAAGAAGTGATTTTTGGAAGAGAGAGAGAGAGAGAGAGAGAGAGAGAGAGAGAGAGAGAGGGATCTGGAAATGGTAACGGAAGAAATAAAGAGAGTGAGTTATTGGGATTCAGAAGGAGATGGAGATGAAAATGGAGAGAATAATAATGGGGAAAGAAGGAAGGAAATGGTAGGAGGGTGGATGAGAGTGGGAGAGAGTGCCCAAGCTCAAAAAATATTATTCATCCAATCAAACACATTGATACATACATACATATCTCCCGTATGCTTGTGGTTACGCAAACGGATTGCCGTTCTCTGCTTATTTTCCATAAATAAATAAATAAACAATATTTACACAAAATAGAAAAGCAAAAATGAAACGTCCAAAGATAACAAGGGAGAGCGGACCCCACAAAGTTTAGAGTAAAAAAATAACTATTCTTCATGTGAGGATAAGAATTAAAAATAAAATGCTGGTTTTTTTTATAAAAAATTTATCTTTAAAAAGTTGATATTATTATTCCATTTGTAACCGTTAAAATCGTTCATTTGTGTAACCCGAAAAACCAAAAAATAAAAAGAAAATTGTTGTTCACTTGAACAGTTATCTGCCCACTACTCACTTTACCGCCCTCCTTTGTTTTTCTTTTCCCACCACCACCACCAATTATTACCTTATTTATTGGCAGTTCCTTATTTACTCAACAGTAATTGCCTTTTTTTTTTTTACTGTTGGAGCTTCAGCTTCGGCTGTTGAGTCCGAGTCATAAATACAATAAAAAAAGAGTAAAATCCACTAAAACAGCCATCCCATTCCCAATTTTAAGTTTTATGGGAAATAACGACGGGTCGATAAACGACGGCACACTAACGGGCCAAAAAAGGGTCGATTTCGAGACTCAAGGGCAACGCTGAGTTGGTAACAAAGTCAGGGGTAGTTTGGTAATAACCGGAAAGCATTTCCATTTTGACATCCAACAAATTTTTTTGAATTGCATATGCGGGTTTTGTCAGTTAGTCAAGATAGTGTAATTGTCCTCTTATACTCGAGTTTAATCTCTCTCTCAATGCATTAGAGTAGTTTATCATATGAAGACGTTTATTATAGCAGTTGATCAATAAAGTGTGCCTATCCCTTTGCCCTCAAGTTGAATCTCCATTACGTAATTTGTTAAGAGTATCTTCTTGTTAAAATTAAATAAAAATAATAATAAATTTGGGTGTTTTCAATGATTTAAAGGTGAATTATTATGAGAGGGTACGCATTACAAGTCGTGGTGGCGTAGTGTGGGTGTGGTGGGTAGAAGGAGAAAAAAGAGGAGGCCCATGAGTCAGAGGAAATTAAATATAAAAGCGGGAAAAGGGGGGGGTGAGTTTTTAATAGCTAGCTGCCTGCCCTGCCTCATAGCTCATGGCTGACTGAATCGCATGGATCCCACCACCGGGGCCCCACGCACCCGCTTTGTTGTTGGCGGGTAATTTTGGCGGGTGAGCGGACAGACGAGCCATCATCATTCCTCAGCATCCACCCCATCATTCACGGAATTGGACATAACGGACCAACCACATCCACTTCAACCATTACCATTATATATTTAGTCTATTTCAAAATATATCTTTTTTTTATATTCTTTTTTATTTTTATAAATAGAGTATTAAATTTCAAAGGTGATGAAATTATAATTTTGGTTTTTAGAAGTTGGAATGACATCTCATGACACCTCTAAAGACTAATCTAATGCAATTTTATACAATCATCAAACAAAACCAAATCAAACCGTATAATTGAAAATGTGTGCGTTGAACAAGTACTTTATAAAAATCAAATCTTCAAGTTATTTAGACCATATATTTAATACATTTACAATGTAAACCTTTTAAAAATAAATAAATAAATATTATAGTAATCGGATAGGCAACTAAAATTAGGCTATTCAAAGGTTAAAAATTGTGAATTGCAAAGATAAAACGCCATGTTTCATCTTTTTCTTTTTCTTTTGGTGAGGTGTTGTCTTCAATAAATTAAAACGAAACAAAATCATGTGACTCTTACCTACCAATAGAAGATGTGTGTGAATGACTTGTACTTGCAATAAAAAAAGGATTTACTAAAAATGTGTATACTTGGGTTTTTTCTAGCATGCATTTATATCAGAGTGTTTTTGGCCTTGTGTGGCTTTGAATAGAAGTATGAGTTTAATGTTGCGGATGTATCCCTTCGCCTGTATTGTTCTCGTGACATAGTTTATAAATGCAATTTGGCCCCCCCGGCAAAAAAAAAGTTTTAAAAATTGTGTGGCTTTGTAAGACTAAAAAAAATTGACCATTGAATTCACCTTTATTAATGTGAATCTATCTCCCTCCACCTATAATATAGTAAGAAATAATAAATTGGAAGGTGGACAGAACCCAAAAGCACGGCAAATTAAAAGTTGTGGTTGGTTCTTGTTTGCTTGCTTGGATGAAAAAGTAAATATCATTTGGCATGCCATATCTGAATTTGTTTCTTTCTTCTTTTTATCTCCTCCTTCAAGTCCAAGTCCAAAGTCCAAGTTCAAATTCTAAGTGCCATGCCAATGCGATGATGTTGATTATGGTAAGTAAACCCTAATTAAACTCTCTCTCTCTCTCTCTCTCTCTCTGCGCGCATATACCATATAGTACAAAAATGAAATGATATATAGTGGGTTTCGTCAAAAAGGCGTGTGTGTGTGGATGGAGCCTCACATGCTTTGAAGTTTGAACACGTCATTGAATGGAGGCTTGGCCTGCAATGCATTACGATTTTAGGCATATTTTACTTTTGATTTTTCTTCTTGAACAATAATGGAGGGGTCGGTGGCTTTCATTCATCTTCCCCAACATCACAACACACGATATTTCGTACACTTACATTTTTCTTTTTTTTCTTTCTTCTTCTTCCTTTTTAATATAAAATATATATAGTAGATATACTATCATTTGTATATAATCTTGAGTGATATCTACGGCTAGACTTGGTATGAAAAAGGCAGATTTGTGAAAGGACGAGAAGGGTTTATTTATTTGGTGATGGAGAACCATAAGGATTTAGATTTCAACGTGATCTTTTTTATCTTTTTGTTATGTTAACGTGAATTTTTGGTGGCGGATAAACATTATATAAGATCATTTATTATTAAAGGAAATAGATTTCAAAGTAAATGCATGCATATAGATTGAGATTCCTTCATGAACAAAAAAGATTAAGGTTTCTAGATGTTAGTAAGAAGATCGATCTCATACAAGGATGGATGACTCCCTTTTCTTTCTTGTTTCGTAATCATGACTAGTACCATTCATATTTAAGATCACGTTTGAAGGATTATTATTCGCATAAAAATCAACCCAATTAGAAATACTTTGATAATATAAACATTTTGGTATTTAATTTAAATATTATGTTCATCTGTATATTTCATAGTAACCTATAAAATATACGGTTTAAATCACAATATCAAGTTGTAGGATGAAAATAAGAACCGAAAAAGTATCTAACATTCCTCCATATAATAAGCATTTAGAGTCCCTTATTCACTGGTTGATCAATCACTATAAGAACATAATATATATAACGTCCACTGAAAAAGAAACATAACATATAAATCCCAAATTCTTCAACTTCATATAATTTTATCTTAAAAATATAAAACCTAAATACAAATAGATTCTTTTTGTTCGGAAGGCCAAATTACAAGATTGCCCATAGATAGATCCAACCATGTCACGGCCCAAAACTTAAAACCCGGCCCAAGTCGAGGTCCGTCTATAAAGTATAAACCTCGTAAAAACCCTCCGATTCTACAGACACACATTGACACGTGAGAGCGGGAGAGCTGAAGAACGAAGGAGACTCCACAATCCAGAGACTTAGGGCAAAACAAGATGATCATCCCAGTGCGCTGTTTCACCTGCGGAAAGGTACCCCCATTCGCCCCTTAAACTGACCCTAGGGCTAGGGTTTTCAACCCCTTCCGTTTCGTTAGACGTTTCGATATATCTGACGTTGCTGCCTTTTGGGGGCTGATCTGAGTGCATCTAATTGTAAATTGGTATGTTCTATGTTGAATTTTAGGTGATTGGAAACAAATGGGATACGTATCTTGACCTTCTGCAAGCAGATTACACCGAAGGGTGAGTTGCTCAAATTTGAAGTGTTTTGCCCTAATTTTTGAAATTCAATAAGGTCATTGATTATTGCATTGTTTTCCTTAGCGGTTGAGAATGAGCATATATGGCTTTTTCGTGTTGTAAATTGCACAATATAACGCTAAAAGTAATTTATTTTTTCATAAATAGCCCAATATTTTTTCTCTTAGTTGATTCCCGAGGGGCTTATAATGATATGCATTTAGAAAGATTTGGGAACAACCCACATGATTAAATGAGCTTTATAATGACATGGTTACAAGGTTTGTAGATGGGCAATGCTCAATTTTCAATTTTGACAGAGTAATCAGTTGGGTGAAGTTTATAGTCTTCACTGGTAGTAGACAGCCAGTCTTATGAAAATTAGGGTTGGAATAAAGATATGAAAATTAGGCCCTACAAGAGAGTTTAGTTAATGGTTCTAATTTCTTTGAATGCAGAGATGCACTTGATGCATTGGGTTTGGTCCGTTATTGCTGTCGGCGAATGCTTATGACTCACGTCGACCTCATCGAGAAGCTTCTGAACTACAATAGTAATTTCTCTCTCTCTCTCTCTCTCTCTCACACACACACGCAAACATTCTACTACAAGTTTGGCTGATGAGTATATTTCTACTTACACTGCGCTTTGTTACAGCTTTGGAGAAGTCTGAAAACAGCTGAGGAAGCGTATGGTGTAACAATCGACCCGATTTCTGGTTTTATTTGAATTTTTGTTTAAGTGCCTGAGTGTGTGGTACATGTTCCATATCTGTTTGTCTGTTTCAGTGTTTGGTCCTTATTACCATAGTTGGAATATGTCTAATAGGATTGTGCAGATGTGGGGAGATGCTTATGGATGCGCTTAAGGCATGTATGTTAGTGCACTAGTTTATGTTTAGGTTGTAATGTGTATGAACTTATTAAATAAAATGAATGACTGAATGCTCGCGAGGCATCGTGTTAATTTAAATATTTTTTGTTGCTCGGCATATATTGATAATTGCTATTTGCTTTGCATATAATGTGTGCATGCGTATATGTCACAATGATGGCTTTCTTTAAAGTTGAGCCCATGTTAACATAGGTGCAGGATTTGCTTGGCTAGTTCGTAAAAACAGAGCGTTTTTGTTTTTGGCAAAATGGTGGGATGGAACAGGTAGAGGAATAAGATGTGAGTTCATTTTAAAACTAATTTGCACAGTACAGCTTTCCATCTGTTATCATTTTCTTTTCGTTTTCCCCCACCTGCCCAGAAGTAAATTCCTGCAACTCATTACCTGTTTCTTCTTGTAAAAGTTCACTAGGCCCATCGGCAGTGACACCTAATTCCAACCGCACAACGTGATGCATATGTACTTGGTTGAGTAAAACACACAATTTTGCGCTTAATTTGGAAGAAATGTCGTATGTATGTTGGAAAACACGTCAGTCTCATAAGCAAACAAGTTATTCATCAATGTTTTCTTCTTGGCTGAATTCCTAAGTCATAAGCAAACAAATGCATTTTAGTAATCAAACTAATTTCAATTTCGATTTATGAGAATTTGGTAGACAATTTATAATAATTCGATATAGTTCCTACCCTGATTCAACATGGTTTGGTAAATAACTTTAATGAGAATTCATAATCTAACTCCTCCTCAATTCAATTCCTCCTAACACGATTATAGATTACTAAACATGTATCAATGTTTTCTTCTTGGTTGAATTCCAAAGTCATAAGCAAACAACACCTAATACAGACCCACCAAAACAGATTTGAGTTTTAAACCATGAATTTCAATTCATGAGAACATAAATCATTGTGTTTGTTTTTACGCGTTTTTTCTTGTTCTTTTCGTAATGGTTGGTACTTGGGTGATTAAAGTTGAACTGGAACCTCTCCCTGTTTTAGGGGAATAAGTTCCCATTTGGTTGCATCTTACAATGTTGGTCTCAGTGGTAGGTTGTGCTACTTGTTTCAAATAAACGTGGTTACAAAGAGAACAGTTGGCAATACAATAATCTATTCATTGATGGTGGTATTATTATGTGTAGCATAATCAATTATAAAAATGCTTGTTTGTTTGATAATCTGGTGGATTGGCTTTATGTCAATGGATTGACTTGTCCATCCGTATCTCATCATCGATAGTGGAATTTGGAACTTGGAAATGCATTTCCATAACATGTTTGCTTGTAATGAAGGCAATGAGGCTGGGGCCAAAGTCTTGAAGAATAAACGCACCCATAAAGGAAAGAAAAAACCAACCATTATCATACAATGGCAACATTTATTCGATGCACCTTGTTGGACAAGGTTCTTGTTTTCTAGGCCAGCAATTATTTATTCCCACAAGCGAAGAACTTATGCCCTTCCAAGTGTCAACTTGGTGATGATTATTGTTATCACTAATGTGAATTATGATTTGTAGTTGAAGTGATTAAGAGTAGTTGTCTTTGTAATTCATGTTCTGTATTCAAATCCTTGTTATCTTAATATCGCTTGTGAATAAAAAAAAATTCAGCATGGTGCTTATAATTAGGACCGCTAGCTACACACATCATTAAGAGCACTTCTAGTGCAAGCTCCAAACCCTGGCAAATGGCAGCCCCAGGCTCTAAACCACCCTCTAGGGCTCAAGGTCCAGCCCGGGCAAGAACTGACTGGGCTGTTGACGTCAGTGGCTGAATTTTTTTTTTTTTTTTTTAAATTGCACGTGCCAATAGTAATTTTTTTTTTGAAAATCAGCCACTGACGTCAGCGGTGACCCACAGCTGCCAGAAACCAACGGCTGCAAGCCACATGACTTCTCCTGGAGCCCAGATCCAATCCAACGAACTAAAAAAAAATCGAAAAAATTTGTAAAAGATATCAAAAAAATTCTAGAAATTTTGTTTTTTCTATAAATACCTACAAATATTATTCACTTTCCACACCAAATTTTCTACTACAAAAACTCCATTTGTGCAAAAATACAAATGGCCTCTTCCATTGAAGTTGGAGGGTCGTGGACAAATGTTCGAAGATGTCAAAATCTTAGCGACGAGGTAAATTAAAATAAAAAAAAACTGTTTTATTCAATTTAATGTCTTTTTTTTTAAATTTTTTTTATTTCTTGCATTTCCAATTTTAATTTTTAATAGATTATTCAAGGCAAAACAAAAAAGAGGAAAACCATTACACATGGCTCCTCAAGTGAACAATCCTCGCAGTCGGTTCTAGTGGTGCTTTCCGTGAAATAATGGCACTATTACGTCATCCGAAGGAAAATACTCCCCCATGTCGTGATCCGGTGGAATCGCCTCCGCCAATGATTGAGTCGTCCTTGTACTCAATTGTGTCGGACTATGAGGACTGAGAATATTTCAATTGTATGATAAGTGAGTAGGTATTTCAATTGTATGATGAGTGAGATGTGAATTTTATAAGAAACATGGACACATGGCAACCGAAAATCTTATTCGAAAATTTTATAATAAATAGTGACATATGGCAACTAACAATTTTATCCGAAAATCTTATCAAAATTAATTGTTTAAGTATAAAAAATAGAAAATAAATTAAAATAAATAGTAATTACCTTTGTCCCTACCCTTTGAGGTAGAAACAAAAAAAATAAAACTTCCACTGTTCACATAAACGGTGACAAACTTTACCTTATCTTTGCTTTGTCTTTACCCTTTGAAGTGGAGGTGCTCTAAGTCATGGAAATGGGCATATAGAGTAAAGAATGTTTGACCCAAAAAAAAAAAAAAAAAGAGTAAAGAATGTAGGACCCGGAAACAGAAAAGCAGGTAGCAAATGGGTTTGATAGGGCCTAGCTTAGCCAAGGGTGATGGGTTTCAAGTCCTGATCAAGTGGCTAGAGGCCTAGCCACGCGCACTTGCCATCATCATAAACGCAATTGTTTTGTTATCTCTTTGGAGATGAGGTGTGAATCTATCGTTCGGATTTCTTGTGCTCTTTTGGCCCCTCGCTTGGATTTCTGTGGATAACATAGCAATGTGCCATTTTAGTATCCTGGCTCTTCTTTTTTGTATATGGTCCTCCAATTATCTTTCCCATCATCCTTGCACTTTTTGGGCTTTATTTGTTTTCTTGCTACCTCTCTCTCCCTCTCTCTTCTCTTTTCTATTATATCCTTCTTTTCAGTCATTCATGCCTTTTGGTTTTGTCTAAACCGTACTCAAGACTCAGGAGAAAATGTATCACAACCATCACCTCGGTCCATGTTTGCTTTGCAACCCTCACAGCTACATAAGAATGGTATACTCTCTCTCTCTCTCTCTCTCTCTCTCATTGGACTTATGCATGGTCTTACTTTTGCATGGAAATACTGATACATGTAACAACAGGTTCAACATCTTATAGAGAGATGCTTGTTACTTCACATGAGTTGTGACCAGTGCATAAAGGCGCTAGCAGAGCATGCAAGCATTAGGCCAATTGTCACGCTTACAGGTCAGGCTCTCTCTCTCTCTCTTCTCTCCAACATTATATGTATAATATGTATGGATTCACTATTTATTAGTTAGTTGGTTGGTTTACACACACATGTAAGTTTGAATTGCAGTGTGGAGAGAGCTACAAAAGGAGAATAGGCACTTCTTTCAAGCTTATTTCCACTCTATCTCTCCCAGGCCTTTAATGGGTAAGATCCCAGCTCATCTATACTTTTCTTTTCTTTTTTTCTTTCAGAAGTTGCATTCAATACCCTCATAAATTAATCCCACAAAATTAAATATAGGTATATCTAACCACAACCATAGCAATATCATAACTATGTATCCATTCAATGCCCAAGATTTCATACATATATGTTGCTGTATTATTTTGTTTTTTTCAGGTAGTTATATTCAAAGGGGGCCAAGATTTGCAAGAAGGAAACACTACTGAAGTGAATTGAAACGTACATATATATGTTAAAGCTACTTAATTGGAACTCAAAAACTAGATGATTTTGAATATCCTAGATTGTAATTACAGCTGCTAAAATAAGGTTCCATGGTTAAAGTGGATAAAATCCCACTCAGGTATGAAATATTTTTTATATTTTTGCTGACCAAATTCAAGGTGTATCATTAACACTTTTCTTCTCAACACTTGACATGTGTTTATGGACATAATAATAATTAAATCTTTACTTTGTATTTGTGGAACCATAGTTATGCCCAAAGGTTAAAGTGGTAATAAAAAATGCTCGCATTCACTTGTGTCTCAAGAACATGATTGAAGTTTATTATCTACCTGTCATATGATTCATGAGTATTTGATGCAAAACACATTGGAAAATTAAACTTAAGCAAAACCATGAGAAATAATTATTGAAACACATCCTGAATCTGAAATGTCTCATTAATTAATGTCTGTTTATAAGAGTTTCAGCTAGCAGGTAACCAATTTTCTTGCACATCTTGTTGAGGAAATCTAGCTGTCTGTCACAACAACAACCATGGAATTGCATGCAGTCCATAACCATAAAGAAATTTGATTTACTTGGAAACAGAGTAGAACTAGAAAATTATGTCTGCTTTGAACTAAATGGATCAATATTCCATCACAATCAGTAAGCTCATTTGAAAGCTAGACTACTTCTTTCTGTCAGTGAAGACTTGTTCAATTTCAAACGAAAACCACATTCCCTAGAGAATCTAACCCTAAAATAGCAAGTGACTTGAACCCAAATCGTGGGCCTGAGAGAGAAACAGCTTTCTTGTTATAGAAGTTTAGGTCAAGCCTCATTCACTCGAAGGGTGTCCTTGCCCATATGGAATGCCTTGGGGCCTTTCTCTCACGGTAAACTTTGCCATCTTCATGGGCCTGTAAAAAATTTCACAACAGAAAGTCATGCATGCATACATGAGTGGCATAAATTTTTAAATAATTACAAACACGTAATATCTAGCAAGCTAGGGATCAAAAGGAGCCTTGAGTCTTTTGACACTGCTTTCAAATAATAAATTTGGCATTTACTCGTTGAACCACAAAGAAAGTGACAACCTTTGGGATATTCAATATTCTGGTGTGGTGTGGTATGTGTCATGGCTAATTCTGATCATGAGCTACATTAATTTATCAGATTAATATGATGTTTAATTGGGTTTTGTAGGCCATGGTCTCCAGTTGGATATCTATTCTGGTCATCATGATCAATGTCCTCCACTAATCATTTCAATCATATATATGCATGGTGATGGTGAATGACTAAATATTTACCTCAGGAACATCAGAATCCCAAGTCACATTTTCCTCTCTCTGGCTAGTGCAGCTCTCTCCATCAGGACCATCTCCTTTGTACTGAATTGGAGGGAACTGGGCCCACTAGATACAATCAAACATGCATATTCAGTATTGAACAGTCACTTAATGAAAAGATTTAACTTCATTATTACTGATCTTGGCTCTAACTAAAGCTTTACATTTTTTGCAGCTGTGCTGAAAGCTTCCTTGTGAGTCATGCTTGGATTCTCAGCTTTAAGCCTCCTGATCTCTTCTCTGATTTGCACATGAAAGATTCACATAATTAAAACTCCCAAATGCATCACATTCACATCTTCTAACTTATTATAAGTTGCAAATCTTACTTGATAAAATGGTTGTAGGCCGACGGAGCACGTTGTCTCTTCTCTGGTGCTGCATAAATTTAATAACAAGAAACTAAAAAAAGTTAATACAATCCAGCCAGTTTAGTTGCACCAGATTTTATATGACTTAGGAACGTACGTACGCTTGTTAACAATGGGATTCATAGAGATTGTGTCCTCCTCTTCATTGTCAGAATTGGAAATCACCATGGATGGGCTGCGCATGTCCAGGGGGTTGTTGTTCTGTTTGTCCACTTCTTCTAAGCAGAGTTCTTCTCTTTGCTGCAAGAGATTAAGATTAATTATTAGGACTTGATAAATACTCTGAGAACAGTACTATAATATCGATTATGATCACTTAAAAGTGACTAGGACTTGATATTCAAGATTTGATGAGATTGATGTATGAAACAGTTACCTCATCTTGGGTAAGGGAAGCTAACAGATGGAGGGGAACAAAGGAGGCCTTCATCATGTTGACAGATAGGAGGCAACTGCAGTGACCACATCTGACCGTGACGGCCAACATTGACAAGCTGCTGCATGGGACACTTACCTACATTTTTACACAGAAACAATCGGTCAAACTTGGACAAAAATGAAAAAAAAAGTAAGAAACAGATCAAAACCCAAGAATTAATGCAGTCATGCTATATGACTCTTTTTCAATCTATTAGTACAGAGTTAGAGCAAATGTTGAGCAACCAGTAATATGGTGGCGCAGAAACCACATTGGACATAGCAAATCTGATCGGGGAGATCGAAGAGATGGTTCAGTGCAGACATGTTTGTTACGTTTGAGCTTGTGTTTGTATGTGTTTCAGAGAGAGAGAGAGAGCAGAGCAGAGCAGAGGGAAGTGTTTAGTTATAGAAGGGAGAGGATTTATAGAAGTTGAAGGACACAAATCATTAAGAATTAATAATCACTAACTCTCTTTGATGATTATTTAGTTA
Source organism: Prunus persica (assembly GCF_000346465.2). Taxonomy (NCBI): domain Eukaryota; kingdom Viridiplantae; phylum Streptophyta; class Magnoliopsida; order Rosales; family Rosaceae; genus Prunus; species Prunus persica. The sequence goes on from NC_034009.1 coordinate 26,250,163, forward strand.
CGGTCAAGTAGAGTACTTTAATGATTTTATCCTTGTTGTTTAAAGGAAAAAGACGTATGCTAGGTTTCACATGAGTAAATAAATGTTGAAGCATTTCAGAATGTTTCAAGTCTGGGGTTATTTAATCACTCCTTGGCAAAATTACAGTCACACCCCTGACCCTAAATGCAGAACTGGTAACAATTGTTGATGTAAAATGACTAGGAAAGGAAGAGAGCTCCTTTGTTTTTCATGTGTTGTTTTCTCTCCATAATTGACTCTCTCTCTCTCTCTCTCTCTCTCTCTCTCTCACACATGAAAATGAAAGTGAAAGTGCAGCAAATTTTACCAAATTAAAAAAAGTGGATGTGTTCTAGAAGGATGCATGGAGAAGGAAAAGTGGCATCTTAGAGTTTGTCTGTTTCCTGAAAGAGAGGAAGTGTTTTTGACATGAGAAGCTCTCTCTCTCTGCTTTTTGTGCTATGGATTTTTGGTAACTTTCCCATTGCTTATATTTTTCTGCTGTTTCTCATAATGACCACATCTACTGCCTCAGTTACCGTTTTAACTCATTCACATTGATCAAGCTTTCCCCTTCCCCATGTGATTTGTAAGTGAGAGTTGAATTGAAGCTCTAAGGTCCCCACTTTCCCCACAGTGATTGAAAATTGAAAACTCAAATGCATTGCATTGCATTGTTTGAAAACATTTGCTGTCGCGCAAAAATGAGTGCCAGTCATTGAATTCAACTTCAACTAGAGTAACTCTGACTCAGACAGGCAGACCAAAATAATTTTGGACATGTAACCAATCAGTTATTCCCACGTCAGCAGCACAAATCTGGACTGCTGGAGAGTGATCCTCTCATGGCACTGGCTAGATGAAGAGGGCATTTAAGATTGGTGATTGAGGACTGAATTGCCACAGCGTCAACGTAATGAAAAAAACTGGAATGCATGGGCTGCTCCTGCTATCATTCTTCATCAGGTTTGTTCTGCACGACTGTTGAGACCAATGTTGTCAGGCCCAGTTCAGTCTATGGGCTGGTTCGGATTATGGGCCAGTTTAATAAAGGGCCCTTTTGAACCCTTTATCTGAGTTTCTTTCGTTGGATCTCTCACCTAGGCTCAACAAATTTGGGCACCACTCCAATCCAAAAGGTCTTTCGGCTCGTTTGGTACTGAAACTCTAGGAAATACTATGCTCATAAGAGCTTCTAGCGAAAGCGCTTTATTATAAAAATGTTGGAAGTTTTCATTAGCAATCCAAGTGTCGGAAAAGTACTTGGGAGTACTCCAGAAAATACTTCTAAATTTTTCTGCCAAATGTTGTCAAAAGCGCTATAAACCATTACAGAAACACTGTGAAAAGGGCTTTTAACCATTTCAAAAACACTCCTGAATAAGACCTTACACTATCCCAACATGAGACTTAACCTAGTGCGTGGAATCTCAACTCTTTCTAAACCTTATCACATCTTGCGAATTTAGTGGCTGAGATCAGTGAAATGAAAGTAGCCTTGCAGATTGTTGGTACAAAATCATTACCACTTTCAACGGAGCTTTGTAAATTTTTTTAGTTCCTTTCCCTTCTTGTTCTTTTGGGCATGGATGATTACAACTAAATGGACTACAACACGAAGATTGTATATCGTTGTCATTTATGACCAGTTGAAACACCATTGTTGATTACAACTAAGATGACAATCCTAAGATTATGTAGAATGATCAACATGGTACCACATTGCCAATTTATGATCCCACAACATGGTATCAACTGGGGCAGCAATTTAGCATGTAATGTTCTATTTGGAGATTTTATTGCCCGACTCAAGTTTTGGGTTGAACACAGATAGTCAAAGGGATTCGAGATATCATGACTGACAATCTTCATGTCTTTGACCAATTCACCTTCTTAAGAAGCCCAAATACATTCTAATCATGGGCAACATAACAAGCATTTAGATAACAAGGAGCTATATGTGCGATGATGGTCCTCTGCCTCAACGTAAAAGATGTAAAAACTACACTACAACTACATAAGAACATCCCTCTCGGAAACTAAACCAAAATCAATAACACAAGACCAGCAAAATTCTTTGATATCAACCCTGACAAGCAAATGAAACCAAACCCATTGCAAATTAAATCCAACTCAAGTCAATTCCATCACCAAAACCTGTGTGACTTTACTTTCTCAAAACAAAACCCAGCATCATTTCACAATTATCAAACAGCCAATGAACAGCAGAACACGAATCATAACAAAATTAGGATAATCATTCCATCTGGCATATGCAATTGAAACAACGACAATACCTAAAATTTCAGAGGTTTTTCAAGCATGAAATTGAAACCGAAAATACCATCATTAAAAAAAAAGCAGCAAAATTTAAATCCAAAATGATATATTTGAAATTTAAAGTTCTAAATCTCTAATCACCGCCAGCCTTCTGGTAAACATAGGTCAACCCACACTTGCCGCAGTAGTGCCTGTCGAAGTGGTTCGCCATGAAAGTCCCGGCTCCGCACTCAGCATTAGGGCACTCTTTCCTCAGCCTCTGGACCTTCCCAGAATCATCAACCTTGTAGAACTGAAGCACCGCGAGCTTGACCTTCTTCTTCTTGTGCTTGATCTTCTTTGGCTTGGTGTAGGTCTTCTTCTTACGCTTCTTGGCGCCACCACGGAGGCGAAGCACAAGGTGGAGGGTCGATTCCTTCTGGATGTTGTAATCGGCTAGGGTTCGGCCGTCCTCGAGCTGCTTGCCGGCGAAGATGAGGCGCTGCTGGTCTGGGGGAATGCCCTCCTTGTCTTGGATCTTGGCCTTCACATTGTCGATGGTATCAGAGGACTCGACCTCTAGGGTAATGGTCTTACCCGTTAGGGTTTTCACGAAGATCTGCATGTTTGCGGCCTCAGAATCGCAGAGAAGGAGAGGGAGGCGCGGGGGATATGAATGGGACTTGGCAAAATGGAGGCTTTATGCTTATATACTGGTTAGAGTCTAGGGTTTGGGGAAGATTCGTACGCTCATTATTCGCTGCTGTGCGGGTACATGAGGGTTGATGTGGTGGCGGAAGTTCACAAAAATAAAACGACGCAAAACTACATGTCGTGCGAGAAATGAAAAATCCCCCACTCAAAATATCACCCGTCTCTTTTCAGTGAAGGCAAAAGCAACAGAAAAACCAGAAAACTCCATGAAAGCTTATCCTATCTTCTTCTCCATTTTGCCTGGCATGCCTACATGAAGAGGTAAAAGAAGAGGATTTGGCTTGTTGGGTTTTGAATTTCCATGGCCATAGTTGCATCACTACCAGGCTTCAATCTCTTCTCTTCGCTCCCTTCAAACCCACCCCCAAACGACCCAAATTCCAGCACCACCTCTGCTTCTCCTTCCCCACCAATCCCAATTCCTAAATACCCTCCTCCCCTCAAAAAGTCCCAGAATGCCCCTCCCAACCCGGCCCTCAAAACCGTCCACCGCCGCACCAAGTACTACAAGCCCGTACGAGACGGCGTCATCTCCTCCGACGGCGACCGAGCCGTCGTCATCGGCGAAAACGGCGTGTCATATCTCCTCCCCGGCGCACCCTTCGAGTTCCAGTACAGCTACTCCGAGACCCCAAAGGTCAAGCCTTTGGCCATTCGTGAACCGGCCTTCTTGCCCTTCGCGCCGCCCACAATGCCGAGACCGTGGACCGGCAAAGCTCCATTGAAGAGCGCCAAGGAGAAGAAGCTGAAGCGCAAAGTTCCGCTCTTGGACTCGTTCGGTCCAATGGCGCCTGGAACGAGTGGAGTGAAGGAGGTGGTAATGGCGAGGCCCGTTGAGCTGGGCAAGTACCCAAAGCAAGAAAAGACAAGGGAGGAGATTTTAGGAGAGCCCTTGAAGAAATGGGAGATCAAAATGCTAATCCAGCCCCAATTATCAGATAATCGCCAAGTCAATCTCGGTCAGTTGTTTACTGTTTTGTTTCTTTTTGGTGTTTTTTTTATCACATCATTTTCATATTCGGCGTTGAATTGAAGGAATGACTTTGTTTTTGTTGGTTTAGGAAGAGATGGGTTGACTCATAACATGTTGGATTTGATACATTCGCACTGGAAGCGGCGACCAGTCTGTAAAGTAAAATGCAAAGGTGTTCCAACTGTGGATATGGATAATGTTTGCCGTCATATTGAGGTATTGGGTATTCCTTTTCAGCTTCTCAGCATCATACCCAACTGTGGTTGCTCTGCTTTTCACTTACACTATTACATATACATGTGAAATTTCAACATGCCGTTAAAGCTGATGACGAGTCTATGGAGAAACTAGATGAAACTGAGGTTTTGTTTATGGTTACAGGAAAGAACTAAGGGGAAGATCATTCATCGAGTTGGTGGTGTAGTTTATCTTTTCCGCGGAAGAAACTATAGCTATAAAGATCGTCCTCAGTACCCATTGATGCTGTGGAAACCAGCTGCTCCAGTCTACCCCAAACTTATCCAAGAGGCTCCAGAAGGGTTGACAAAGGATCAAGCTGAAGAGTTTCGGAAGAAAGGGAAAAGACTTTTGCCAATATGTAAATTAGGTAATGCCCCTACTAAATTGCACTGCTCATTCTTATACGTGAACTTATTTTCATAGAAGGGTGGTTTGCTGACTTAGTCTGCCGTTTTTATATTGTTCCAATCCAAGTAACTGGAGCCATAAGATGTGAAGCAAGGCTTGTTGAATAACATGACATAGACACTTTATATGGTTTAATATTCCAAAAGGGTGTAAACTTGATCCTTCAGTGACACTGGTCATTGCATTCCAAAATTCTTGTGGCTTTATAGCGTTGCAACCATTTTCTGTATCACATGGTTTGACTGAATTAAGATTAATAGACATGGAACCAAGGCTCTTTTTTTATAACTGAGATGTTTATATCAAACTATTTATAATGTTTTGTGCAATTGCAGCCAAAAATGGAGTATACATCACCTTGGTGAGAGATGTTAGGCATGCTTTTGAAGGAAGTCCTTTAGTAAAAATTGACTGCAGAGGGATGCATGCAAGTGATTACAAAAAATTGGGTGCTAAGCTTAAGGTTTGTATGCCTCTTCTGTTCCTGCAATCTTCCTCCTGTATCTTTTAGCCTGTTCCTGTAATAAGACATGTAACAAAGAGTTGCCTTTTTAAGGTTTTACATAAGCATATGGTTTTCTCTTTAATTTCTTCGTTTCTTGCTTTCAAAACCTTTCGGAGGTACTTATGTCTGTTTGACACCCAATGAACAATAAGTGGATGTGGATGGGGACTGCTGTACAAGTGCCAGATAGCATTTTCAAAATGTTGCTTGGTTGTGTGTATATTATGCAAAGAATTACCTCAATCATTCTGTCTACCTATCTCTTGGTTTCCTAACCCTTTTCATCTACACTCGTGTACAGGAATTGGTTCCTTGTGTTCTACTTTCTTTTGATGATGAACATATATTGATGTGGAGGGGTCCAAATTGGATATCAATGCACCAAGCAGCACCTTCACCTTCAGATACTGCAGATTTTGATATTCTATCATCAACAGGGAGGGGTACGAGTTACAATCCATATGCATGAATATTTTTAGACCAATTAGAAATTACTGACCGAAGAATTAATAGATAATAAAACCATGTTTCAGGAAACTTCATAAGCTGATATTATCCTTACATCGTATCTAGATAAGAGTGGGATGATTCTATTGCAGGGGAACAGTGAGGCACTTGATTCTTTATCAGTTTATAATCTCCTATATTGATCATGTTCGTTTTTAACTGGAAAAATTCACAGATAGATTTTAATTAAGGGCTTTAAGATGATTTCACAAAGTCATGCAACATCATTTGGGGCCTTCTGTTATCAGCATCATGGATGGTAGATCTCATGATTAGAATAGACATGGTGGGATATTTTAGGACTTCTCATCCAAGTTGAAGGAAACTTCTGTTTTTTGTTTTGAATATTAGTTAAATTTAGTTGATATTACCCTTGTAGCTACCAGAGTTCAGTATACATCAGTCGATAAGACCATCATTACAATGTGGTTGGCACCCACCACTTTCAAGGAATCTTGGAAAAGGCAGTTATAATTGCAATCTGTTTGTTGGGAAAAGTACATATCAGTTGCTGACAAGAGAAGTAGTATCCTAGAAATTGCATTTTTGGGAACTAAATTCTTTTGAACTGACCTTAAACAAGAGACGCAGCATCCTAGAAATTGCATTATTGAGAACTAAGTTTTATTGAACCAATTGTAAGAAAGTTGCTCTCTCTAGTTACCAATTCGTATAGGGATTGATGTGGACAGTCTTTATAGTGTCTATAGCGTGATACATTGTTTTGTTTTCTTTCTCAGTAATAATACAATAGCAACTCAATTTAATTCTTGAAACACTAAATTTCTCTTGTAATACTAATGCAGTCATTCTCGATTGATTTTACAAGGCTCTGGCTTTGACTTCCATTTATGTTTTGACCCTGCTTTTTCAGGCAAGGATTATGATAAACCTTGTAAGCCTGATACCAAAACAGTGATGACAAGCCCCAAAATGATGTCACTTTGGAAACGCTCAATTGATTCAAACAAAGCCCTGTTGCTGGATGAACTTGACCTTGATCCTGATGCGCTTTTGAAGAAAGTCGAGGAATTTGAGGGTGTTTCACAGGCGACAGAGCACTCGTATCCAGCATTGATCGTGTCAAGTGAAGATGGCACGAGCAGCTCAGTTCAAGTGTTTGAAGAGGTTCCTCAAAGTGACCCTTACAGTGAATATGACGATTACAGCGACAATTATGATTATGAGAGTGATGATGATGATGCATTTTATGATAGTGATTCTATCCCCTTGGGGTCATTACCTGTTGATGTAATAGTAGAGGAACTGGATCATGATTAATTTCAATAAAATCTACAAGGCAGCCTCTTCTGGTTCATAGTGTCACCTTGTTATTTCTTTTAGCCCCTTGTTGGCATTTACCCTGCTCATATAAATTATTACCCCGTGTAATTTCATAAATTTTGTTAGGTTGGCAGTTGATAATAACATCCCTGGATTTTTCTTTAGCTTATTTTCAAAATACAATTTCCTTGGTTTAATTGATATTATTTGGTCCTCAGATATTAACTAGAACCAACAAGGAACTATAGGAGGAAGAAGCAAACACCAACAAAAGGATCAAATTTTGTTTGTGTTTATTTGGTAAATTCGATCAGATATGGGTTGGCGGTAAACAGCAATCAACACAGCATGCTCGTCATTTTTCATGAGGTCCACGTGGAATTGTTTGAATGGTTTGCTCGTTCTGAAAATAGAAACGTGCATCACCTAATCACAAACAAATTTGAATAAAAAATGAAAATTTGTTCTCGACTTAAAAGAGGAAAAGCTTGTTCTGTTTTCTCTTCGATCTTCTCCAATCCCGCTACTGCAAACATCAGACAACAAAACCTCCCGCGAACCCAAGAAAAAAGAAAAAAAAAAGAAACAAAAGGCAAACTCTTCCAGACCCTCCATTTACCCTCTCTCTCTCTCTCTCTCTCTCTCTCTCTGAGAGAAAGAAAGAAGCAAAGCATCTGTCTTTTACCTTTGAATTTCATTAGCGAACACACCTTTCATTTTCAGAGGAATCAACCTTACTATTCTCGTTTGGATGTGATCGTGAATTCGTGACATTCTTTGGGTAAAACCCACTTTAAAGTAAGGAATCTCTCTCTTCTTCTTTTCTTAATAAATTCATGAGAAACCATAACAGTCCTTAGCTCCGGTATCTGGGTTTTGCCTGCATTTGTATTTGGAATAGTTCAGCTATAAAATTATACTCCATTCATTCTCTGTTTGTACATATTCAAATCCAAAAAGTTTTGGGTTCTTCACCTCTAATTTTTAAGTACTTTGCTTGTAGATTTTGTATTTGAAGATATTTTTCTTTATATTTGATTTGTACTTTCAAATACTTATCATTACGTATTTGATAAAATGTTTATGTTTTGTTACAGCGGACTAACAATGAAGCTTACCTTAATACTGGGTCTAAGTTTCCAACTGAGTTCAATTTATTTATTTATAATCCTTTTAACATTTGGAACTGCTTTTGGCTAACATTTCACATTTCAACTGTTGTCACATTTGAATTGTTTTGATTTTCATGCTTTCTGATTCCACTTTCTTTGAAAAAATTTCGGCATAGACTTGTTCATGATCATTTAATTTAAACACATAGCCTTTGAATCCAAATTGACTAACATAATTTGTGGAGCAACTACAAGTGAAGTGAGTAACTTATGAGTTTCTTAACAGGATCTTCGAACCATACTTGGCAGCCCGTCATGACTGCCGATACTACTGATCCAAGTTACTGGTTGAACTGGAGGTTCCTCATCTGTGCAATATGGATCGCATCTACTATGGTTGTAGCCTCAATTCTTATATGGAAATATGAAGGTTTCAACAAACTTGGAACGAACAGGAGGGCAGCTCAGCGAGAAACAGTAGGGTCTTTGTATAAGGATGAAGCCTGGAAGACATGCCTTAAAGGAATACATCCCAATTGGTTACTTGCCTATAGAATAATTGCTTTCATTGTGATGTTGGGCTTGATAGTTGCCAATGTTGCTCTTGATGGATTCGGCATCTTTTACTTTTATACACAGTAAGCTATCTATCTGTATCTGCAGTTTTCATCTTCATAATCACAAAAATATCTCTTTGAGGAGCGGATGCCAACAAATTTGAAGCTCATTGCACTAATTGTATTTGCACGATTTATATGCTGATGTAGTCTGTTCCCCTTTTGCGCTTAACAGGTGGACATTTACTTTGGTCACCTTTTATTTTGGGGTATGTTTTTCAACTCTTGAAGGTCTTGAACATAGCATTTACATTGGTGACCTTGGATTGCTCAGGCCAATCTTACCACTCAAAGATGCTCAATAGGATAAGTCGGCAGCTTTTCAGTTCAAAACACATAAAACCCTTCTATCTGTTAATGTCCCAGTACCTTTAATTGATTAATGAAGTATGGCAACCATTATGCTTAGTTTACTTGAATGTCCCTGTCCCTAATTTACTTATTCTCTGAACTTCATTTTGTAGCTGGCTTCTTTGCTCTCTCTTCGTGGAATTTGCAAGTATCGCAATAGAGTTGGTGAGGATGAAGAACGAGGTACTTATGTTGCTCCAACACTTGGGGAGAATAGTAATCCATCCAATGCGTCTAAAAGTTTAACTGACGAGGAATATCATGGCTGTGAAGACGCAGGTGCATGTGTTTATATCTTTCAGATTATTTATCAGGTAGGTTTCCTCCTATAAGGGGCTGCAGTTCTGGTTTAGAAATGAGGACTTGGATTCTTTATAAGTTGTGTAATTTCTGAGTTCTGTTATCTCAACCTGGTCATTTCCTTCCCTTTGTATCTGTGTTAGATGTGTGGAGGTGCCGTTGCGCTCACTGATTGCATATTTTGGCTCGTTCTGTATCCATTTCTAACAGCTGCAGATTACAAACTGAATTTTGTAAGTATACAAGCCTGGCAATTTCATTGACAGTTTATCTGTTCTTGTCTTCTTGTAATGAGTTTCCTCTCCATTCAACTGCAGATGATTGTCAGTATGCATTCAATCAATGCTGTTTTCCTCCTTGGCGAGGCATTGTTGAATTGCATGGTAAATTTGGTTCCTTATTCATTATAATGGCATTTCTGCTTATTATTTCACCATTAATGATTTACAAAAATTCAATTGTCTCCTCCTTCCAGCGGTTTCCCTTGTTTCGAATCGCTTACTTTGTGCTATGGACGGGTATATTCGTGATATTTCAGTGGATATTACATGCTTGCAAATCTATGTGGTAAAACTACACTCGAAATTGTCACATTTCCTTGAGTTGTTACATTTCTTTTAGAGATTGAAGAAATTTAACTATTGTTCATAATATTTTAACTTTACTGCAGGTGGCCCTATCCATTTCTTGACTTGTCATCCTCATATGCTCCTCTATGGTATGCTGTTTACCTCCTTATTGTTAATTGTAGCAAAGTAAATTCGAGATAAAATTTACCGAAGTATATAAAAACTACTTGCTAGAAACTGTTTCAGCTCTATCATCGTTTACCTTACGATCACTCACCTTGCAGGTATCTTGGGGTTGGATTGATGCATATCCCATGCTACGGTGTCTTTGCTTTAATAATTAGGATGAAGCAGCTTTTGTTGTCAAGAGCATTCCCGGATTCTTATCAGAATTGAGAGATGAAGAAAGATTGGTGCCACAAATTGCGGAACCATTTCATATAAAACGATTAGTGATGTTAATCTTTTGGCCTGGATAAAGAGGAAAGATTGGTGCTTCAGGCTTCCAGTTGTAGTTAGCCGCACTGCACATGATGATTATCTTCAAAAGCAGCCATTGATTGCAGATTTGCACATTCAATATTATGATTAATTATTCCATCATTTGGTAAATAAAATTTTAATTACAAGCTTGAATTTTAATTTTAATTTTTTAAATTTTATGAACAGCGTGTTGTATACTTTCGAGTTTCTGCTGTGGATGTTTTTGACAAGTTTTAAAAATGTTCTCAAATTGTAAAGTTTGCCTGTGATTATTATTAAAAATAAAAAGTCTGCAACAGAGCCACACCTGGGTTGGCTAGCTTTGGAACAAACCGTGGGATTTTAAATAATAGATTGGTCGTCCCCTTAATGATAAACCAACCCATCACAGTCCTTACATAAACACAAGCTTCATCGAACAAATTAACCTGCAGATCATACATCCAAACCAACTACAGCTTTACAGGCATCACCACATTACTGTGCAGGCAGCACCCCATTTACCGAAGTTGAGACCTGTATGGTTAGGATCCATGGCATCAATTTTTGCTTTGATGTCCGAAGAACCTTGCCATAATGCAGGTTCTTCATTCTTGGCCTCATGCTCTCATTAAGAGGTTAGCATCTACCAGCAGAGGACCAAGCACCTTGCATCAAACCTGCATCTAAACTTAACCCTACGAATATTTTGCTCATCGATAACGAACAGCATGCACTCGTTATCTACTACACATTTAAAAGCAGAAGAATGAAATAGAGCCTGCACTCTCAATTTATTATGCAGTTTGAATTTGTATATCAACTTCAAGAATCTGACAAACAAATTACAAACTTGTTTACAGAAGAATAAAACTCAAACCCTTCTGCAATTCACTGCAAATGTCATCTCATTTTAATACAAAACAACCAAATTACAACCAGTGTAGTTTCAATATGAGACGAGAGTCTATCATTCATTGCACACAGAGTTGCAGCTAAAAAGAAATTTTCCAATATTTGTTTGCTCAAACTAAGGCCCCCATCTTCAGTACCTGTGTTCCAACTTCTCCTTCTCTTGGTATTGCTGCACATACCTGCAAACCCACCCCAAAAAAACATTCACTTGATCTACTAATTCAGCTGATCTTAAATTCTAAAAAACAATCCCCAATTCAACAGCTATATCTATAGATAATCAAATCAGTCCAAAATGCAACATTTTGACCATAAATTTCAACAGTTCACCGCAAATACTTATGACCTGCTCCTAATTCCCATTACCAATTGAATATTCATACCATTAATTAACTAATTAAGCAACATAATTGAAAAAGAAAACCCTAATTTTTAAATCTGTCAAAAACGATAGAGTTAGATCGAAAAATTACGTGTAGGTGGCGACGAGAGGAGCGAGAAGGAGAGTGGCGCTGAGCCAGTTCTCGGAGACCTTGTGGTGGATCTTGCCGGTGAAGTCCTTCCACAGCCCAGGCATCACCTTCTGCTGGAACGGCGACAGCGAGTACACCACTGCTCTCATCTGCACCGGATGCTTCCCCATTTTCTCAATCAATGACCTGTCGTCTGTTCACTCCACGCTCTATATACTACTCAAATCAAACGACGAGACAGTCAACGTCGTTTCCATCTCATGAATGACGGCTCGAATCTGATTGACGTTATTCATCCAACCACAAGATGCCACGTTCTCAGCCACTCAATAACCAAAAAATTATTGTATGATATTGGAATAAGGTGATGTGATGAGTAATCCACGTGATATATCAAAAGATTTACTAGTGCAGTGATTTGAAATAATTGCTTTTTGAGATAAGGTCTTATGTTTGAATTCTATCATATGTGTAATGTATGTGAGTTTAATATATTATCACTCTTTTTAATTGGAAAGATCTTAACTGTGATATAATTTGTTCGCGTATTATAATATTGGTGTAGTCAGATACTCAAAAAACTGAGAATATTATATACTACTGGAATATTAATATAACATGTCCACATGTCATCATATATGACAGGACCCGACCCAAATTCCACTTTGGAATTCGAGCCGAACTCTGTTTATGTCCGACACTTGGCGGGTGTCGGGCACAATGACTAAATTGCCCTTCTAGTTAAAATTCAAGTTTATTACAAGTTTAACTTCTACCGAAAATTCGGTAAAGTCTCCCCTGCAATTTGATCATTTCCCAGAATTTTCACCTGTCAAAAGCATAAATATACATATCCCAACTGCCAGCATGCTTCCAATTTAAGATTCAAACAGTTTTGATAAACTAAACGACCTCAGGCCACACAGAAAGTCCTAAGGCAAAATCATCAGAGCAACTAATTCAGGAATATACAACAGAACAATTTGATTTCAAAAGAAAATTCTATAAAAAAGGAAGAGTGGAGCGGAGTGTGGAATCTGCCCGGTGGTGGCGCTATGGTGCACGTCTATTGCCTGGGGCGCAAAACATTCAAAAATATGAGTGGAAAAAATAAAGGTCTAGAAAATAGAATATGAACATATTAACCCCACTGTAAAAACAGTTATACAAAACTGAATTTTCCTCTTCATTATATTCGTACTAAAATCAATGCATTCACATAATTATATATGTATATGCCAATCATACTCAAGGTCAATAAAACTCTCTTAAAAGCATTGAAATCAATTTAAAACTACCACCTAGGTGTACCCCTTTAATTCTGTCAATTCCTGATATCCGTCAATTTCCGATAATCCGTCAATTCCTGATAATCCGTCAATTCCCCTGGCAGGTCTCGGTGACACAAAGTCAACCCGAGCCGCAAACTGGCAGGATTCAAGGGACCGTAGTCAGCCTGATCGCATTACTGGCTCCCACGGTCCAGGCGTCCCCAAAACTCGTGAGGCAAATGTCAAGTGCGCTGACAAAACTGAAGGCAACCTGGATGTCCGTAGACATCGTCTTATCTGAAGGCAACCTGTTTCTATAACTGGGTACCTAAGGTGGCTTAAGAAAATATAAAATTTCTGAAAGATCTGATGAATAACTGAATTTTTGTTAAATCTAGAACTCTGCTATCATTTATCTGATATATATCTCAAGCTTTACTTTCCATATCTTTTCAGCATATTCAACTAGACAGCATATAAATAAAGATATTTAACTTCAACAAATCATGCTAGGAAAACCATAATCAATAAAACTTATTCAAGATCAAATAATGAAATTCATTTGCATAAAATCATTTATAAAAGAAAAGTCCACTCACTCCTGGTCCGAGCTAGCTGGACCTCCTGAAGGTCCCTCATGCGAGTCTTCCTGGCCCCAGGTGCCTGATTAAACCACCATGAATATTTAATTAATAAAACTGCTCGGTATAAGTATTTAATTAAAATTCTGACCCCCGGCTCCTAGAAGTGCGTGCACTAACTTTAAAGTCATTCTTATGCCCACTTAAGCATTTCGGATGGTTGGAACTGTCTTAAAAGACTCGAGACTCACTAAGTGATAAACTTCCATATTGGTCAATACGGGACCTCGTGGGGTCCACGACCCCCAATTACCAATCCGAGAGTTCCTATAAGTTCCTCACATTTAAATAACCATGTCCTGCAAGTCTGGTCTGAATCGGACGATCGAATTGCTCACGATCATACGATTGGATGGTTATTGTTTAACTTAAACTTTGAAATATTAAATTGGAGTATCCGGGACTCCGATTCTCAATCCGTGAATTTCTACACTATCCTAGAGGTGTCTAGATTAACATATTTGAAAATGAAGTTTGTCCAACGGTCTGGATGTATCAAACTCGGATAACGCCTAATATGCGATATCCGATCAACGACCAAATGATAGCCAAGTTGAAATCCGAGCATACCGTCATGCTCAGGACGACGTGGCGAACATTCTAGGACAAAAACCTAACATTGACACCCCGGTGACACGCTGCCACGCGCCGCCACCGCCGGCGGGTGCATTGAGAAAATTTTCGGTGATCGAAAAACTCCAAATCGCCGGCCAATAATCACACCTACGGATTAAGCACATCAAGGGGAGTAACTTTATACCTTGGCTCGATGATCAATTCCATCTCTAAAGCCCTCGAACGAAGCTTTCTGTCACTTGAAAACCTAGAAAATTTAGTTTCAAAATCAACGAAATTGGAATGGATTCATGTTAGGTTTTCGAGGGATGACACAAAGGGAAGATAGGAGAGTAGTTTAGGTGTAATTACCTGAGCTATGGCGACTGGAATCCGCTGGAAAATACCCCAAAAATTTCTGGGTTCAAAGCTGCCCGTTTTCGGCCTCAACTTTGGCTCGATTTTCTGGTTGATTCGCTTGGAATCAAGGCTGGATATGGGTATTTATGGGAAGAGGAGAAAGAGGCGAAGAGTTTGCAAGTTGTGGCACTCGATTTGGTGGCTAGACGGAGGAGAAATGGTTGTCTGAAAATGGCTGTTCGAAACATTCGCGAGAGGAAGAAGAAATCTGAGTTTAAAAATTCTGAACTTCGAAAAATTTACGATTGTGTCACTGAACTTCTTTTGATCGTAACTTCTTCGTTACAACTCCGATTTGAGCCCACTACGTGTCCACGGACTCATCTCGACGTGCTCTACGTAACGGTACAATTGAAATCCCCAAATTCCTTCTCGAGCGAAAAGTCAACTTTTGACCCAATAAAATATTCTCAGGGTAAATAGCCTTTTCTCATAATAAATTAATAATTAAAAATTGATTTAGGATCGGGTTGTTACAATATATATGTGTCATTACGTACTCAATAAACTGAGAAATTATTATGTGGCATTGAAATATGGCATGTGATTTGTCCGCCATCCGCCATTTGAGTAAGGCTCTAAGGTTCAGTTGGGTTTGCTCCCCAGTTCGAGTTCTAGCAGTTGCAATACTTGGTGGCCAGCGACAAGCTCAAATCTACGAGTGAGGATTAGTCAAGGTGCACTCAAGCTGGCTAGAACATTGAATAGTACTTACCAAAAATATATATATATGGCTGGCATGTGATAAAATCTATAATTTGATTAGACAATGTAGTTATTTATCACTTTTAAAATATAATATTAATAAATATTCACTTATATATTATAACACGTGAATGAGTTATCCCGTGCAATCGTACCCTTGTACTAGACTCTAATTAGTCCAAATAACCGGCGACTTTTAATTGGAGGAGGATGACGTATCCCACCGCCCTACTATGGCAGTACTATAATGTGGATCAGACACACCATCGTGGCATTTTCGTAAAAGATTAACGACCAAATGGCTATTTAAGTGAGACTCGTTTCCAACGAGCAAAGTAAAAGAGTAGGCTGAAGAGACCAAAACTAGCTTTGCTTTCTCCAACTCGAGGACGGCATTTTCGTTCCTTGAACTCTACACAGAGTTGAGAGTTCCGTCCTGAATTTCAAAGGTCTGCTCCATTCCAACTCTGCAAGTACATTTTTTAATCCATTACCTTATAGATTTTCAGTTTTTTTTCCTCTGTTTTCATTGTTTTTGTGAAGAAATGCTGATCGGTCAACTGACAATTCCTAAGCTAATTTCCATTTTTGGCTGTCAAAGCATACAAATTTACTTATATTTTAACTAATTGATCGGCCTCGTTGAAGGGTTGATATGATGCTTGATGCTTAAATCACTAGTGAACCAGCCTGATTATTTCAAAATCTTTGCTGGGTTTTTGTCTTTGACAAAAAAGTTTGAAACTTTTTCAAAAAGAAAAGTCGGGTTATTGTCTAATAGCATTGAAAATTTGAACTTCTTGTGTTGGTAGCAGAATTATCGAAGATTGGGAACTGTATTCTAGTGCAGGACGAGGAAATGGGATCAGAAGGACCGAAGAGTGTTGTCATTCATGTGAGTGGATTCAAGAAGTTCCAAGGCGTTGCTGAGAATCCCACAGAGACCATAGTTAAGAATATAAAAGGCTTCGTTGAGAAGAAAGAGTTGCCTGCTTGTCTTACTCTGGGCAGCTGCACTGTTCTTGAGACTGCAGGAGATGGCGCACGTCCTGCTCTTTACAAGACCATGGATTCCGGCGTTTCAACAACTGATTCTACCACCAATGAACAAGTCGTATGGGTCAGTGTCTCATTTATGATTGCTAAATTGACATTCCTTTTGGAGGTTTGAATGGTCAAAAATTAAAAGTTAACAAAATTCCAAACCATTTTGAAATGTTAAATGCTATTCTCTGACTGTGTTTCGACGGGGTCTAGCCAAGGAATTGGACATGTTTGGGATATTGGGGACTCATTGGTTTCAAAAGAATTCAGAAATATTCTCAGGAGTTAGGCTGGCCTTGAATGGTGTTCTCCAGGATGCACTTAAAGTAAATTATAAAGACCTCAGTGATTTTAACACTACTAGGGAAGTTACTAACTCTTCCTAAGAGTCATTCTATAGTGAGGGCCTTATATATTTGGGTCTTATCTCTTAACTGTTGGATTAAATTGGTTAGCCGTTCAATCAAATTGGTTAACATGATCCAACGGTTAAGAGATAGGACCTCACCTAAGGGCCATATATAAGGCCCTCACTATAGAATTCTTGGAAGTCCTAAACCAGTATGTTTTTTCTTTTCTTTTCTTTTTCCCGTCAATGTGGGTGGGGAGATTCGAACCTAGGACCTCTTCCAACATTGGAAGAGAAATACCACTAGATCAAGAGCTAGTTGGTTCCTAAACCACAATCCGTTAATGACTCCAAGCACATATCTTAGATTCAGTAATTAATTCATTGCTGGTTCCTTATCATCTTTATTAATATGTCCAGAAAAGTTATTGTCTTTGGGAATAGATGGACTCTGTCACACGAGGAACTAACTTACAGTGTAAATTTTATGCATCTATTGAACTCCCCTTATGCTTGGCTTGTTTGGCCTATGAGAATGTCTGCTTTGTGAGGACCTAGAGGACATTTTGGTCTCTGATTGTTTAGCTGCTTTTGTTAAACGCTGAATCCAATAGACCTTTCAGTTCCAATCATCATTATACTTCAATGATCTAGCCACTCCCCTGCCATGAATCAATCATATGTAGCCAAAGTTTAAGGCAAAAACATTGATATCTAACTCGCCTTAAATTTCTTGTGCCTCGCCAAAGTCTTCTCGTCAGGTTTTGTTGCTTTGCAGATAAATCTTTTGAACAATGATCGTATGGCTAATTTTTTGAAATTGTGTGAACAGTTTGCAATAGAAATTTTAAAAGGATGGTCATGTAGAAGCAGTATGCTAGTTTCAGTCCCCAGTATCTTCTCAAAATACTTAACCTTCATTGCTTTTTCAGCTTCACTTGGGGGTGAATAGTGGGGCTCTAAAATTTGCTATTGAGCGGCAAGCGATAAATGAAGCCACTTTCCGTTGTCCAGATGAGTTTGGATGGCAACCTCAGGTGGGTGTGGTTTGTTGTGTTTTAATGGTGTTTTGTTTATTTATTTACCAATGTTTATATTATCTTCACTTTTACTTGAACTTAATATTTTAAATTTTTTCTTCCTTTTCTAGCAACTGCCAATAATCGCCGAGGATGGAGGAACTTCTCGAGCAAGAGAGGTACTTGTATAATCTGTTTGCAATGTTATTCATAAAATTAAAAAGTAAAAAAGTTTTTCATTCTTTACTGAGCAGTTCATTTCCATTATAATGGAAAAAAATAAGTTCCTATTTAGAATTTTGATACGCTGTGAGTTCATCAATACTTAGGGGGGGACTTAAACGTATAGTTTGAGTTGTACTGAATTTTCATTTTGCAGAAATTAGGGGAAGGCCTCAATTGTGCAGGTTTTAACATTGATTTATGTAATAAGTAATCTTGTTGTGACATACTGTGATGTGCTTAATTTATCCAACCAATAAATTGTTAGATGAGTTGTGGCTGAAATAGTCTCGTCAGTTATTGCACAGTTCTAATTAGAACTGAAAGGGGAACTGCTGCTTACCCTAGGAAGTTTTGTTGTAAAATTATAATATTAACAAATTAGTAATCCATACCGTTTCTCTCTCTCAACTTGCCCATGTTGGCTAACTTTTCCACCATTTGGTTCTTGAAGACTTCTTGCTCGACGGAGGCAATCCATAAGATCTTGAAGAAGAAAGGATATGATGTGGCAATATCAGATGATGCAGGGCGTTTCGTGTGCAATTATGTCTACTATCATTCCCTCCGTTTCGCTGAAGAAAAGGGTCACAAATCTCTATTTGTCCATGTTCCTCTCTTTTCAAGAGTTGACGAAGAAACTCAGATGCGCTTTGTGGCCTCCCTTTTGGAGGCGATTGCAGCAACATGTTAATGTTAATGATCTGAATGCTTCTTTTTGTGTTATCTTGCCATCTGCTGCTAAATGTAAATCAAGGGTGTTAATATCATTACAATTGTAAAATAATCTATATGAACGTCTATTGCCGTTTGCTTTTTGGGTGAGGGAAATTGCTGTCCTATTGTCCAGGAATGTCATTATATATGTAAAAAAAATTCAGCTCCATCGTGTGACGGTGTACAAGTATTTGCTACCATTTGTCTGATTATTCCTTTTCCAAATACATCATGTGTTTTTCAATTCGCATATGTCAGGCTTCAATTTCTAAAATGAATTGAGTGTCTGCAAGTGGATCGAAGATAAGAAAGTTGTATTAGCATGACGTGCAGATTTTCCATGATTTTGATTCTTTTTCTTTACAGTTTGGTTTGGACTGGAAGACAAGTTGGTGGGAATTGTGCTGATAAAATGCAATTTGCAAGCAAAGCAAAGCCCTTAGCTTTGTTGTTTGGGGATGTTACTAAGTTTGGTTAGGTCAAAGAAGGTGTCTTTGGGTAAACCAAAAAAAAGTGTCTTTGCATATAGTCAAAATTCCTTTCACGACAGCGAGGGTAATTAAAATGGTCAATGATTAATACGAATCATAATTTAGATTTTCAAATGTCGTCAATTTCACTTCGGAAAGGCGCATGGGCAATGCGAATTGCTAGGTTGCTATCTTCTGTACGTTTCAAAACGACGTTTGCACCAAACTTCAACGTAGCCATAACCTCATCCACCTCATCCACCTCATCTCTGCATTTTGACTCGTACTGTGAACCCAGTGCTCAAGACCATGTTTACTTCAACAACCGGAAAATAGACAGCTTGATCAAATCCGGGGACTTGAACTCGGCCCTCAACTGGTTCGATGAAATGCTTGTATACGACGTGGTTACCTATAACTTGTTAATTTCTGGGCACGGCAGATATGGTTTTCCAGAACAGGCTTTTCACCTCTATACTGAAATGGTTTCACAAGGAATTAGAGAGAGTGCTTCGACGTTTTCTTCTGTTTTGGGTATTTGTGTTGACGCAGGGTTTTGTAGAGAAGGAATTCAAGCTCATTGCAGGGTGGTCTCACTTGGGTTCAGCTTGAATTTGTATGTGGGGAGCTCCCTTGTTGACCTTTATTTGCATATGGGACTAGATAATGTAGCTTTGAAGTTGTTCGATGAGTTGCCTGACCGAAACTTAGCCATATGGAATTTGTTGTTACGCGGGTTTTGTGAATTGGGTAGGGTGGATGGGCTATATGGTAGGTATTCTAGGATGAAATTGGATGGTGTCGAACCAAATGGGCTAACTTATTGTTATTTGATTCGCGCATGCAGTAATAGGAGGCTCTTAGATGAAGGAAAGCAGCTACATTGCTATGTTGTTAAGGACGGATGGGTAGAGTCGAATGTATTTGTTGCCAATGCTCTGGTGGATTTATACTCTTCTTGTGGGAGTTTGATTGATGCAACAGAAGCATTTAAAGCTATTCCAACGGAGGATGTGATTTCATGGAATTCAATTGTCTGTATCTACACCGAAAATGGTTTACTGCTTGATGCTCTTGAATTATTTGCTAAGATGCAGTGCTGGGAGAAGAGGCCATCAGTCCGTTCCTTTGTTGGGTTTTTGAATTTAGCTAGTAGGACTGGGTATATTGAACTTGGAAAGCAGATGCACTCTTATGTTGTGAAATCAGGTTTTGATCGTGGTGGAAATGTTCATATTCAATCTGCTCTGATAGATATGTACGGGAAATGCAGCGAGATTGAGAGTTCGGTGTCCATATATGAAAGTGTTCATGAGAAAACTTTGGAGTGTTGTAATTCATTAATGTCCTCTTTGTTGCACTGTGGTGTTATTGAGGATGTGGTGGAGATGTTTGGTTTGATGGTTGATGAGGGAATTGGTCTTGATGAGGTTACTCTATCTACGACCCTGAAAGCTTTATCGGCATCTGCCATGGCAAGTTTGGGCAGCTGCAAATTGGTACACTGTTCTGCAATAAAATCAGGTTTTGAATCTGACATCGTGGTTTCATGTTCACTCATCGATGCATATGCGAGATGTGGCCATGTCAAGCTTTCTCGCCAGGTCTTTGAAGAACTTCCTTCACCTAATGCCGTTTGTTTTACATCGATAATACACGGATATGCCCGAAATGGAATGGGAAGTGAAGGTCTTCATTTGCTCCAAGCAATGATCAGAAAGGGCCTGAAACCTGATAAAGTGACAATTTTGGGTGTGTTAAGTGGGTGCAACCATTCAGGGTTGGTGGAAGAAGCAAGAGTTCTGTTTGATTCAATGAAAAATCTATATGGGATTTCTCCCGACAGAAAGCACTTTTCATGTATGGTTGATCTTTTAGGCCGGGCAGGTTTGCTAGATGAAGCTGAAGAGTTGCTGCAACAGGCACCAGGAAATGGCCACTGTGTGATGTGGAGCTCATTGCTGCGAAGTTGTAGGGTACACAAGAATGAACTAGTGGGAAGGCGAACCGTAAAAACTTTGTTGGAGCTTGACGTTGAAGATCCTGATATTTGGTTGCAAGCTTCAAACTTCTACTCTGAAATTGGAGAGTTTGACATTGCAATGCAAATGAGGGAAATTGAAACAGCACGGAAAGTGAAATGGGAGATGGGTCACAGTTTGGTCGAGCTAAACACTCACCGTACGATTTAGATCTTGAAATGATGGAACCACCTGACCAGATTCTTCATTGACCCCCAGATTCTTCAGCAACAATTTCAAGAAGCTGGCCTCTGCTTGTAAGTTGTAAGGTGTAGTCTCCCTCAATATAATTATTATTACTGTAGTGTTTTTTACTTCTTTTTATATTTTTTTCTGGGTAAAGCGTTTGGTGTGCATGCAGTGAATAAAAAAATATGCATCTGTGACCTTGTGTTTGGTATAACTAACTCGTTGACCTTTTCTTTTACTTTTTTCTTCTTAGTAAGAAATTCATTTAATTTTGTTGTAACTGTACATTATTGTTATTATTATTTCAAATCCATCAAATTCTCATTTCCCTGAAAGTATTGCACTTTGCAGATTTCAGTTTTTCTTTCCTTTTTGCTGAAAGAGATGCCACAGGCTGAATCCATGAACACTATTACTAGTGCATTTTTGTGCACTGATTTAAGAGTAAAGCAAAGAACAAATTTTCCCTTGCTTTAAGTGTGGGCTTGTAGAAAATGTAACATCTTCATCTACTTCCAAGGCAAGCCATGTAGGCCAGAAAACCCTTAAACTAATCTATACATATAAATTATAACCCATTGTTCATTGAAATTATACAAATCAATCAATCTGCAAAACAACAGAAAAGACAAACATGGATAAATTATTGATGGTTTCCCTTCTTGGTATGCTGATGGCAGTTTATGGAGTTGCAGGAAACATGGTATATGCCAACATTGGGATACTTAATGAGCTTGAAAGCTTTGACATTGAGGAAGACAATGAGGTGAACGTTTTCGACATCCCGTCATGGACAAATGAACGTGGTTGCAAGGTTCTTGTTAACGTGGATAGCTTTGGTGCAGTTGGAGATGGAGTTTCTGATGATACTCAGGTGAGAATACACAGTTGTATATTTGGACATTTTTTGTCATTCAAGTGCACTTCATTTATTAATTTATTGCAAAGAGGACATGACGCTTCACAGCTTTAGTGTCTCAACTTGCCAATTTTTAACCGCGAAAAAATCATTTACCAGAACTAGTTTCTTTTACCATAATTGTTGATATTTATTCTTCTACAATGCCATTATTTTTAGGCTTTCCAAAAAGCCTGGGACATTGCCTGCTCTACAACACAATCGGTTTTCTTGGTACCCCTGGGACGCCAGTATCTAGTAAATGCAACAAAATTTCAAGGGCCATGCAAAGATAACCTAGTCATCCAGGTAATCTGTAATACAATGTTCACGTCTAAACGAACATCTACCCTTCTTAGATCTGTTTTGCAAAGATAACTCTTTGTAATCCATCTCATTTATCATCATCAATGATAACTCTTCATATTCCATCTCTTTATACTCCTTACAATGTAAGACAATGTTCATGTTTGTGAATGGTACGATTGATTCACAGATTGATGGAACTATAGTAGCACCAGATGAGCCTAATAACTGGGATCCAAAATTCTCACGAGCATGGCTTGATTTTTCTAAATTGAATGGTGTCCTTTTCCAAGGGCATGGAGTTATTGATGGCTCTGGCAGTAAATGGTGGGCCTCATCCTGCAAAAAGAACAAGTCAAATGTATGTTTTTGGATTTTTATAGTTTATACCGTATTCAAGTACTTCAATTCAGAAAATGATCATTAACAATTTGGCATTAATTTATCTTCCTGTCTCTTCCCTTTTCTACAGCCTTGCAGAGGGGCACCAACAGTATGTACCTTTCCCTTATTTACAACCATAGTTTGAAAAAAGAAATCATTCAAATCATATGGGACCATGATCACTGGATAGAATTGAAGTTGAGGTTTTTATTGCAGGCATTGACTATTGATAAGAGCTCAGCTATAAAGGTAAAAGGCCTCACCATCAAGAACGGCCAACAAATGAACTTTGTCATCTCTCAGTGTGACTCAGTGCGAGTTAATGCAGTACAAGTCTCGGCTCCAGGAGACAGCCCCAACACTGATGGAATCCATATAACTTCCTCTACCAATGTGGTTCTCCAAGACTGCAAAATTGGAACAGGTTCTTAAACTTTCGTCAACATTATTTCTCATCTCACTTTTCATAGCTCAAAAGGCAGGAACTGGAATAAAAAATGAAACCAAAATGGTTATATGGGGAATGAATATCATCCTGTAACATAGTAGTTGAGAAAAAAATAATCTTTGAGTAGATAACCCGAGCATTAAGCGATGGGAAACAAGTGAGTACAATTAACCTGAAATAAATCTCGCACATGCATGACCAAGTTTCTCCAAGTGAAAGGTGCACAGCCACAGCGCATTCATATTTCAACAAAAGGTACTGATGCGTTGTGTTTCTTCAGGGGATGATTGCATTTCAATTGTCAATGGTACCTCCAATATTAAGATGAAGAGAATCTTTTGCGGACCGGGACATGGAATCAGGTACCATCTACTTTTGTTGTAGGCAAACCATACAGTTTGTGCCCCATGACCTCCCAAAGAGATATATGTCAGGCTCAAAATAATCATTCATCCTTTAATCTTTAAGTAAATGGAACTGAAATTTTTATGCTTATTATCTTTGTTGGTACAAACCTATGTTACTTAGCATCGGAAGTCTTGGGAAGGACAACTCCACTGCCATAGTCACAAAAGTGGTCGTGGATACAGCATTCCTCAGGGAGACTGCCAATGGCCTCAGGATTAAGACTTGGCAGGTTTTTAAGCTATTAATTGGAGACATTTTTCTTTATTTTTCATTTTTGACACATCTCTCTTATGGTTACATTGTCAATGTCTTTTCGCATATAACCCGAACACATTGTCTCCTATAATGACTGACTAATTTTCCTTCTTTTTTTATTTTTTCTTCTTCTCTTTTTCCATTTGGGGTGTCCTTGTATAGGGTGGTTCTGGTTATGTTCGTGGAGTCCGTTTTCAAAATGTGAGGATGGAAAATGTATCAAACCCCATAATTATAGATCAGTTTTACTGTGATTCCCCCAAATCTTGTCAAAATCTGGTAATGCTTCAAGTTTCTTTCCTTCATCTCTAATCTCTGTCTTTCGATTTTGATCATATCATAAATTATTATCTCTTCACCTAGATCAATCATAGCCAAAATATTTCAGGCAATGTGTTATTACCGTCAAATTTCATTAACTTGTGACCGTGCAAGTTGCTTATCTTATTCATGGTATTTCAGACATCAGCTGTGGAAATAAACCAAGTCATGTACCGGAACATTTCCGGGACTACAAAGAGTGCCAAGGCCATGAAATTCGCCTGCAGTGACACAGTTCCATGCAGCAACATAGTCCTGACTAACGTCAACTTGGAGAAGAAGGACGGCACGGTGGAGACATATTGCAACTCTGCCCAGGGCTTCGGGTATGGCATTGTGCATCCTTCAGCAGAGTGTCTAAATTCCCATGACAAAGACTCTATGGCCATCACCGATCCGGCATCTGAAGTTGAGCTTGCAGATCCCAGCAGGGAGGAGATTGTGCACACTGAACTCTGATTTGGTTCCTTATATGCGCTTAATTAAATAACTGTTTGATAGTATACTGAACAGGGTTAATGAGCTTGTAGAGTGGTCTCTAGTAATGTTAAAGGATTGTTGGAGGGAGGTTTGAGTTGCTCTTGTCAAATTTTAAGGGAAGTTGCGGACAATGTGATCATATATATAGTTATAGATATAACCAAACAGAAAGTACCAACTTATAGTTATATAAAGAATGATTTCCTACTATATCTTGTCCAGTTTTTGAAGAAGTCCAAATTTGTGATTTGACCCTGGGCCGATACAAATTTTCAGGAAAAATCAGCCCCCATCCCAAAAAAGAAAACAAAAAAGGTCCATGACCATTCAAAAATGGTATGAACTACGAGCTTTTGGGTTTCTTTTTTTTGGAATAGGGACCACTGGGATATTCAAATCCAGTCTGACTGAAACTCTGATTTGTCTGCATTCTGCACACTGCAAAATAGAACCTGTGCATCATAAAAAATAAATCACCGACTGATTGGTGAAGTTTCTGCTTGCTAATTGACAAATGATTATATTTTTGTTAATCAGCCTACATATTTAGTGTTAACACAGTGGTCCTGGCAAGCAAATTTATAGATGGATTGAGTATAGATGTCGTGTGCTGATTGCTTGAAGAAAAACCAGCAATTCTGAACTGTTCTTTCTGTCGCCTCATTATTTTAGGAAAAATTCGATTGGGATATAGATGGAGAAGATGAAAATACAAAAGCATGAATCAGTCCTGTCTTTTTCTTCTCTCTGTTTTTGTTTCTTGCAATTATCATAAAAAGAAAAGCAACAAGGCAAGAACAAGAAGAAAGGGTGCCACTCCAAACAAGAGTTGGGCAAATAGGCATCTTAAGCTTGGATGAGATTGGACCCAAACTTCTCTTCAGAAACACACACAAAAAAACAAAATTCCAAATGTGGATGAAAAGGGGCCACCAAGATGACAAATTTGTCTATAGCCTATAATTTGAATCGGGTCCAGTCTAATAATGACAGGCCTGGTAGATAGGGTGCAACAAACCTCATACAAGTATAGTTATGGTTTCAAAGAATGTAATGAATTTAGTTATATGCCCATTCTTAGCATTAGTGATATATATAATTTCTATATTATTTAATTTTTATAAATATACACACAAAAAACTTAAAAAATAACAGTTTGCCTATTGAATTTAATTTTGATTATTAAATGACTTTGATGCACTATCGAGTGTTTTTGTTTTTGTTTTAATTTTTAATGAGGTTTTGGGGTTTTTTTGTTTTAAGAAATCGATAACAGTTTTGTAATTTATAGGAAGTTCGACGTCTCTTTGTTATATTGTAAATGGGTTGTGAGTGTGCTTCTAGAGCCTATTTTATGTAGGATTTTTTAAATAATTTGAGCTCCTATATTGAATATAATAATGAGTCTTCCACCAAACAAAGACATCTATTTCTAAGTCGTCACAAGATATGGCGACCTAATACAAACAGAGTCCTTTTAGTTGCGAAGGGCCGGTCAATTGGCAAGCATAAGATACAATTCAAGTATGTGAGTGAGATTCAGCTGATCAAGGCAATGTGTCTATTTCCTCAACATACATCAGAATAGTTTTAATATCGCATGGGTTGTTTTGTCCTTGAATCTTGAATCCTGATTGTTTGATTACAACATATATGTGTGTGCACCACTCGAATGTACCAGATGGATCATGAAACAATAGGGGAGACTTTGGAAAAGCCCAAAGGAGAGAGAAATTTTTTAAAAGAAGCCAAAATAGACAAAATTGCCCTTATTTATTTTTTGATTTCCTAAGGAATCCTTTACATTTGCATGTCTTTGATTTGAAAGTTGAGAGGTTTTTCTGTCTTTTTTGAAAAAGCTTTGGCTTTTTCCAAAAGTGAAAGTTTTTTTATGAGTAAAACCTAAATTTACTAAACAATAGACGCACGAATTTTTTTAAAATTTTTTACTCGCATTTATTAGTGCAACAATGACCTCTTGGAAGCATTGAAAAGCAGCAAAACTATACCATGCTGATTTGACCGCACAGTAAAGTCAATGCAGACAAATCACGTTCTTGAGCATCGTCGATCAAGGAGACAAACTCGGTATTCAATTATTTTACCATGGACCTTTTCTTTTCTTTTCTTCTCTGGTGTGTTTTTAATTTACCATATTTTATATTGCAGTTTTCATGTTTTAACAGCCATATTCTAGAAGGTTAATTAGTAGGTCGTAGTACTGATGGTACTTGCATCATGCCTGATACATTCCAGACTGCTCAATAGGGATGCACATGTATGCGTAGTTACCTTGCACCATCATCATAACCCAATTCCCAGTTATGGTCCTTCAATTCTGATCAATTTATCCGTCTTGCAGTTATATGTTATGAAACAGTGAATTTAGTGTTTATGAAGGAGGTAAATTTGAATTTGAGTGAAGAGAATATGCTCATTATCTTGATTTACTAGCTTAATCTACATCCGCTTCGAACGTTGGTTTAAATTCACATTATTGTGTATATATAATTAACGTGCGTTTGATTATGAGCAAATGTGTGGCTTGGCATGCATGCATTATATGTTTGGTCAGAGGGAGAGAAGAGAAGCAACAGAGCAAAGTCTCAGGATCTTGTCCCCAAGGAAACAATTTTAATGGTGCAAGGGAACTTCGTCAGGGCTCAAAGCGATCCGTGATTGTAGCTAGAAACTGTGGTTCAAGGTTAACTTCATACAAAACAAAGAGGTGGGGACAAAAGTGCTTTTGTCTTTGTGAAATATTTTAAGAATATGTTGAAATCATGGACATAAGCAAATTAATGGGTGTTTTTCAAACTGAAGAATTCACATGCACAACAATGTCACGACCCATGCCGTGAGGAGGGCCATAACCCTAACATCAGCAGCAGGGCTTAGCAGCAACAACAACAATGAGAAGCCGCAAATGGGGAAGCTTTAGCTCTGATGCTTTGTGCTTTGTGAATAATAATAATATCTTAAATAATAGCTAGCTTATTAGCGTAGCTTAGCATAGCTAGCTCCAAACTTTAGAAAGATCCGTGACCCTTTGCTTACAAGCTAATTTCAATCGGGTCATTGCCATCTGTAGGACCTATTTGACATGTAATTTGGATGGTGATATGTACTGATGTTATTGAAATGTGTACATGGTCATGGTAGGTTTTGTCAATTTTTGTTTGTAATTATCTTTAAGATCCACATTGGGACTAAGTAATTAGACCCCACTGTGATTAATTAATGAAAAATGCTTCTCTCATTATTTTGTAGATAAGAACTCTTACATTCTTTTCAAAAACAGTTTAACATATGTGTTGATAAAATTATATATATATTTTATAAATTATTTTTGTACATATATCAAATAGTAATTTGCAAAAATGTGTAGTATCTCTTTTCGAGTAAGGAGGTGGCAGTATCCTACCAACTGCAACATATAGATTAATAGCATGAAGCTTCCGAGTTTTTCAAGGCACAATGTTTTTAGGTGATGGGAAAAAGTGCTTTTTCATCTCGTAATTATTTGTATTAAAGTTCCAAAGGGAATCAATTATTGCATTCAAAGATTGAAAAAGTAATTTGATTAGATGCAGGGATGTAAAAATTAACTTTTGTGTTGTTGCTTTTATTCCCAATATTTAATTCAAACTATTCGCTTGTGTAAATCTCCTTCGAACATGACAACACGATGTATAATCCAACCGAGAGATCAGAAGCCTTCAGATCCATATCCATACAAAGTGCACGTATCACCAAATTTACATGCAACCAAACTTAATTATATTGGATG
The DNA here is from genome assembly GCF_000346465.2 of Prunus persica. NCBI lineage: Eukaryota > Viridiplantae > Streptophyta > Magnoliopsida > Rosales > Rosaceae > Prunus > Prunus persica. The sequence goes on from NC_034009.1 coordinate 26,278,765, forward strand.
GGACTTCTTGATCGCTTGATTAGTAAAATTAATATGATTAGCGGAGTTAATAGATGTTGCATGAAAAGTTTGATGCCTTGGCGAGTGACCAAAACATTGTCTCAAAATAATAATGGAAGAGAAGAAACCCTAATCATCTATTTGTACGCATGGAGGAGATGGAGAGAGATCACGAGAGGGCTCAAAAGTTCACGAGCATGAAATTTAATTGAAGCACAAAAAGACGGCTAAGAAGGTCGTACAGTAGCAATCCCATCCCCTCTCACTCCAAGTGTCAATATTCTATTCGCTATAACTGGCACTCAAAAAATTATTAATTAAAAATAAACAAACCAGCCAAATTGGGATTAAAAAAATAATGAAGAAACGTTACATATGTATATTATGTGTACGTTTGTTGTTTCTTATTGTGTAAGAAACATTTAATATTAATTAATTATAATTAGTTTGTTGAGTTTATGGGGATTCATTTGACCTTACGTATTCTTTTTGTTTGATTATGATTGGGGATTTATGTGTAATAACCAAAATAATTAAAAACATGCACTGGTGCATAGACCTGCAGACCAACAGATTTGAGAATATGTCAGGGATTGACAGCAAATACCCAATTTTAACGGTTTTCAGCCCAAATTATAATGCTGCAGATTAAGAAGAGTTGTAATATGCTAAGCAATTTTAATTTTCCATTTGCGAAATAGAGATAAAAATTCATAAATACTGAGAAAAGTAATGTATGAGAGAGAAGAGAGAGCTTTTTTTTTGGGGGGGGGG